>NC_053490.1:525089247-525259247 GCF_905171775.1 Rana temporaria | reverse complement strand
CAGTGTGGGGCAGATCCACAAAAGAATTACGCCGGCGTATCTATTGATCTATCGATACGCCGCGTAATTTTAAACTTCCTGCGTCGTATCTTTGTTTTGTATCTACAAAACAAGATACGACTGCATCTGGGATCGATCCGACAGGCGTACGTCTTAGTACGCCGTCGTATCTTAGGTACATTTTTTCGGCGGCCGCTAGGTGGCGTTTCCGTCGAATTCCGCGTCGAGTATGCAAATTATCTAGATACGGCGATCCACGAAACGTACGTCCGGCCGGCGCATTTTTTTACGTCGTCTGCGTTCGGCTTTTTCCGGCGTATAGTTACCCCTGCTATTATGAGGCGTACTCAATGTTAAGTATGGCCGTCGTTCCCGCGTCGATTTTTTTTTTTCTACGTCGTTTTCGTAAGTCGTTCGCGAATAGCGATTTGTGTAAAATGACGTCACCGTCGTAAGCATTGGCTTGTTCCGGTTTAATTTCAAGCATGCACACTGGGAAACCCCCACGGACGGCGCATGCGCCTTTAAAAAAAAAAAACGTTGTTTACGTCGGGTCACGACGTATTAACATAAAACACGCCCCCATCACATCCATTTGAATTGCGCGCCCTTAAGCCGCCAAAGATACACTACGCCGCCGTAACTTACGGCGTGAATTCTTTGAGGATTTAAAAAAAAAAAAGTAAGTTACGGCGGCGTAGTGTATCTTAGACACGCTACGCCTGACGCAAATATGCGCCGATGTACGTGAATCTGCCCCTATATATATATAATATAATATAATATATATATATATATATATATATATATATATATATATATATATATATATATATGTATTTTTGTTTTTGTTTTGTTTTTTGCACAGGCTATAAATAATAAAAAAATGAATCTATACACAATTTATACATTACACATTGAAAGGGATACAATGTTGGCGCCCCAGGGCTGTGTTCCCATTGGTTATCCTTTATGATGAAGTCTGTGTCTGTCTGTAGAATGCCCCTCTGACATTGCTCTCCGTACATTGAGGGGGTTATTATGACTTTTTCTGCCTCTTGTCTCCTCCTCCTCCTCTGTGTGTCTCTTTGACAGCTGCCGCTGGAGCCTGCGAGGCTTTGCTGCGAGGGAAAAGCATGATCTTGCATCGCCCAACGTAATGCACAGGAGAGCGGAGAGTCTGCAGAGTGAACTCAGCTGTGGATTAAGATTTTTTCCACTAAATTAGTTATACGATTTCCATTTTTCATTGTCATCTGCGGGGAGCTGCGGCGGCGGTTCCGCCAGGCGCATTGTTGTCAGCCTGTTCCAAGAATGCACTAAAGTGTGACTCTACCCCTGAGAAAAAGATTCCCCCCATAAACGCCGCTCAGACGCATTGTGCGATGAAAGGGATATAACTCGGGTCAATCGTCTAGGGTGGCATTAAATTGGGGAAAATATTCAGAATGAAGTTTAAAAATTATTTTGGCTATTAAGCTATGTGAATGTACCTAATGTAGCGTTACCAGCCCTTTAGAACCATAGGTCCTGGCAGGAAGGTCAAAACAAAAAACAAACTGGAGTCTACAGGGGCAGATCAACATACATACACTGCACCCGGCGCAGATGTAAGATACGCTACGCCGCTGTAACTTACCTGGCTTTGGTTTGAATCCTCAACGAATTTGCGCCGTAAGTTACGGCGGCGTAGTGTATCTCTCGCGGCGGAATTCAAATTGGGCGGGTAGGGGGCGTGTTTCATTTAAATGAAGCGTGCCTCCGCGCCAAACGAACTGTGCATGCGCCGTCCGTAAAAACTCCCAGGGTGCATTGCTCCAAATGACGTCGCAAGGACGTCATTGTTTTCAACGTGAACGTAAATGGCGTCCAGCCTCATTCACGGACGACTTACGCAAACAACGTACATTTTTTTAAATTAGACGCGGGAACGACGGCCATACTTAACATTGAGTACGCCACCATATAGCAGCTTTAATTATACGCCGGAAAAAGCCGAACGGAAACGACGTAAAAAAATGCGACGACCGGTTGTACGTTCGTGGATCGTCGGAAATAGCTAATTTGCATACTTGACGTGGATTACGACGTGAACGCCACCTAGTGGACGCCGAAAAATTGCATCTAAGATCCGACGGCGTACAAAGACATATGCCTGTCGGATCTAACACAGATGCTGTCGTATCTTGTTTTGTCGATACCAAAACAAAGATACGACGCGCAAAATTCAAAATTACACGGCGTATCAAGAGATACGCCGCGTAATTTCTTTGAGGATCTGCCCCTGCAGTATTTATAAAAAGAAAAAAAATCACATTTGCACAACCATCATGAATAATCCCCATATTGTGTCAAATGTTTATTTCTTATGATTGTCAGCACCACCTAATGGCCACAAGGTGATAGTTTTCGTGAAATATCTAAATCAGGAAAATAGCACATGATGGCCACTAGATGGAGCTGGCGGTCATAGGAAATGAACATAGTAAACACATTACGGGGATTTTTGGCTACAGCTGTACCTTCGCCCAGCCATTTTTTTTCATATATAGAGCCAATTTTTCGTATAGGTTTAAACCTTGTGACAATGGAGAGGGGGAAGTAACCCCAATGGGGTCAAAGATGGAGAGGGGAAGTATCCCCAATGGGGTCATCGACTGGAGAGGGGAAGTATTTTCAAGGGGGTCACAGATTGGAGAGGGGAAGTGTCCCCAAGGAGGTCACAGATTGGAGAGGGGAAGTGTCCCCAAGGAGGTCACAGATTGGAGAGGGGAAGTGTCCCCAAGGAGGTCACAGATTGGAGAGGGGAAGTATCCCCAATGAGGTCACCGATTTCTAGAGGAGAAGTATCCCCAAGGGGGTCACAGATTGGAGAAGGGCAGTAACCCCAATGGAGTCAAAGTATCCCCAATGGGGTCAAAGATGGAGAGGGGAAGTATCTTCAAGGGGGTCCCAAATTTGATAGGGGAGGTATATCCAACGGGATCACAGATTGGAGAGGGGATGTAGCCCCAAGGGGGTCACATATTGAAGAGGGGAAGTATCCCCAATGGGTCACAGATAGAGAGGGGGAGTATCTTCAAGGGGGTCACAGATGGAGAGGGAAAGTATCCCCAAGCGGGTCAAAGATTAGAGAAAGGCAGTAATCCCAATGGGGTCACAGATTGGAGAGAAGTATCCCCAATGGGGTCATCAATTGAAGAGGGGAAGTATCTTCAAGGGGGTCACAGATTGGAGAGGGGAAGTATCCCCAATGGAGTCAAGGATTGGAGAGGGGAAGTATCCCCAATGGGTCACAGACTAGAGAGGGGAAATATCCCTAATGGGGGTCATAGATGGAGAGGGGGAGTATCTTCAAGGGGGTCACAGATTGGAGAGGGGAAGTATCCCCAATGGGGTCAAAGATTAAAGAAAGGCAGTAACCCCAATGGGGTCACAGATTGGAGAGGAGAAGTATCCCCAATGGGGTCATGGATTGGAGAGGGGGAAGTATCCCCAAGTGGGTCAAAGATTAGAGAAGGGCAGTAACCTCAATGGAGTCACAGATTGAAGAGGGGAAGTATTCCCAATGGGGTCACAGATTGTTGAGGGGAAGTATCTTCAAGGGGGTCACCAATTGGAGAAGTGAAGCATCCCCAATGGGGTCATCGATTGAAGAGGGGAATTATTTTCGAAGGGGGCACAGATGGAGAGGGGAAGTATCCCCAATGGGGGTCACAGATTGGAGAGGGGAAGTATCTTCAAGGGGGTCACCGATTGGAGAATGGAAGTATCCCCAATGTGGTCATCGATTAAGGAGGGGAAATATCTTCAAGGGGGTCACCGATTGGTGAGAGGAAGTATCCCCAAGGGGGGGTCACAGATTGGAGTTTAGAGGGGAACTCTGGTTAGTGATAAAACTCTCCTGGTTGTTCCCCCTCCAATGCTGTTTAATCCAGGGGGATATAACAGAGGAATTGTTGCCTCATCCTCCCCTTTAAAAATAAGTTTCCGTTGGATTCCGGAGACGGAGCGGCTCCATGTCACACATTGCTGGAAGCAAGTCTGTGGTTTGAAGAATTTTTCCCACCCAGGAAATCCTGGCTTCGTAGACAGCAGTCATTATATATTCAGAAAAAAATATATTCATTTGTAATTATGAATGATGTTAATTAGTGCAGCGCGCCATTTCCTGCGGGCGCCCCTCGGAGGATTCTTTAATATTTCATTGGTGACAAAATTAGGCAAAATTCTGTTTACCGCAAAGGAATCAGAAGCAATTCCTGTTCGAATTTAAGAAGTGAAAACAATCGACTTGACGCACATAAATATTTACACGTTTCACTTTTTTTAATTATTGTTTATATTAGTTTCCATTTTCAACCACTTTAGCCCCAGACCATTTGGCTGCCCAAAGATCAGAGCACTTTTTGCGATTCGGCACTGCGTCGCTTTAACTGACAATTGCACGGTCGTGCGACGTGGTTTCCAAACAAAACTGGTGTCCTTTTTTTTCCCACAAATAGAGCTTTCTTTTGGTGGTATTTGATCACCTCTGCGGTTTTTATTTTTTGTGCTATAAACAAAAATAGAACGACAATTTTGAAAAAAATTAATATTTTTTACTTTTTACTATAATAAATATCCCCCAAAAATATATAAAAAAACGATTTTTTTTCCTCAGTTTAGGCCGATACATATTCTTCTACATATTTTTCGTAAAAAAAAAAAATCGCAATAAGCGTTTATTGATTGGTTTGCGCAAAAGTTATAGCGTTTACAAAATAGGGGATAGTTTTATTGCATTTTTATTAATATTTTTTTTTTACTAGTAATGGGGGCGATCAGCGACATTATGGCGGACACTTCGGACACTTTTGACACATTTTTGGGACCATTGGCATTTTTATAGCGATCAGTGCTATAAAAATGCATTGATTACTATAAAAATGCCACTGGCATGGAAGGGATTAACACTAGGGGGCGGGGAAGGTGTTAAGTATGTTCCCTGGGTGTGTTCTAACTGTAGGGGGGTGGCCTCACTAGGGGAAATGACTGATCGCTGTTCATACATTGTATGAACAGACAGTCAGGCATTTCTCCCCCTGACAGGACCGGGAGCTGTGTGTTTACACACACAGCTCCCGGTCCCCGCTCTGTAACGAGCGATCGCGGGTGCCCGGCGGTGATCGCGACTGCCGGGCACGTGCGCGGGAGTCAGGAGCGAGCGGGGGCGCGCGCTCCCCTAGTGGCCACTTCCCCTGCCGACGTAGAGCTACGGGCTCTCGCGCAGGAGAGCCGACCTGCCGCCGTAGAACTGCAGCGGCTGGTCGGCAACCAGTTAAAAACATTTTTTTATTTTATTGCATTGATACATGTCCCCCGGGGCAGTACCCGGCTCCCCTTACATTTTTATGGCAACAAATTACATATAAGCCTTTGAAATGAGGACTTTTGATTTTTCATGTTTGTGTCCCATAGACTTTAATAGCATTTGCATATTTGGTAGAACTTTTACCTGTTCGAGGTGTTCTGGTGCGAACCGAACCGGGGGGGGATGTTCGACCCATCCCTACCTGAGATCTATCTAAGTCCCACCCCTTTCTAAACTGATAACCAGTAAAAGCTTTTAAAGTGGCACATATTGAGAACCTTAGGTACTGTAGTTTGTCGCCATTTCACAGGTGAGCGCAATTTTAAATCTTGACATATTTGGTATTTATTTACTCTAGGCCAGTGATGGCAAACCTCAGATGTTTTGGAACTACATTTCCCACAATGCTCACCTACAATGCCAGAGCACATGGGGATCATGGGAAATGTAGTTCCAAAAACCCAGGGCCATCTTCATACCATCATGGGCCCCTGGGCAAAGTAATGCACTGGGCCTCTACCAGCTGGAACCAATTTACGCACCAACTCTCAAGAGTTAGACATATATTTATTAGTACTTTCAATAAAACATTCCATAAGCAAGAAGGCCACAGTACAGGGGTTCAGGGGATCAGGAGGGCACAGTACAGGTTCTATGACACTGCTAGGGACCATCTGGGACATCCTGGGTCAGCTTAGTAAAAAACATGACTGCCCTGGCAGATCTGGGACAGTTGGCAAGTATGATTTAATGTAAGACTATCATGGGGCCTCCATGCACCTGGGGCCCCTGGGCAGTGCCCAGGGGTGCCCATGCATTAAGACAGCCCTGTCAAAACATCTGCCAGGCCATCTTTTTATATTTTACAGAACAAGTGGGGAATATATTGTGTTTGTGTGCACTAAAAGAGTATTTTTTTGTAAAAATCTATGTTTGATAAATGGCTTTGAGCAAATATCATGAAACATAAAAAATGGCCTCCATTTATTTCTCCAGGGCTTCTGCTCTCAGAAAATATAAAATGTTTGCGGCTTCTCAGTAATTTTCTAGCAAAAAACTGTGATGATTTTAACATGTGTGTGAAAAATGTTGAAATTGCTGGGGACAGGAAGTGGGTAAATATTCCCGTTACACATGCACAACCGATCTTACTAACTTCTAATACTGTATCTGCAGGCTTCCTGTTTAATAGCCGGCTTAGGCTAGGTTCTAGGTGTGCAGAACCATGTGCTTTCCAAACATACACAGAAACACATCATCCTTTAGCAGATGCACGTGGTGCCAATAGTTGTTTATGGCATGCCCCATGCATCTGCTAATGTGCGCATTTTTGGTGTAGGATGAGCGATTTTGGAAACGTGGTTGATGATTCCCGGTACACAAGGAAAACCATTCTTGCCAACGTCTTATACCCTATTTTCAGTCCTTCCCGTTTAATAGCCAGCTTAGGCTAGGTTCACACCTTGTATGCTTTCCCAAAACATGCACAGAAACGCGTTGCCCTTTAGCAGATAAGCGGTGGTGCCAATAGTTAATGGCACCCCCACGCATCTGCTAATGCGCCTAGTTCTGGCATATGGTGCACGATTTTGGAAAAGCATTTCTCGCACATAGGGCAGCCCAATGAAATAATTGGGCTGCCCTACACGTGACGTACAAAAACACGCGCACGTATGGTGTGAACCAAGACTAAGTCATGGGCATGCAACCACTCAGGGCTGTACCCGTGCCATGGCTGTGATGCTTTGCTTAACGACTGTTGCAAATATTAAATGTCACGTCGCATTGGTTGGGGCGATACCACCGAAAGGGTCCCATTTAAGTGAATGGGGCTGCAACACTACCGTGTGCAATGCACACAGTTGTGGCAAGGTGGGTTGGCTTTTGAAGGGTTAATGTCCTGCCATACATGATGCTGTGGGTTCCCATTTTGAGGGTTATAGCAGGCGGTGAAGAGGTGACATATCTCCTCCTCGCCGCCTGTCAAACGCCCCCAAAAAGTGTGCCACCGCTATTGTATGACCCGGCCCTGCCGCCATGTATGACCATGCCCTGCCGCCATGTATGACCCCACCCTGCCGCCATGTATGACCCCGCCCTGCCGCCATGTATAAACCCACACTACCACCATGTATGACCATGCCCTGCCTCCATGTATGACCCACCCTGCCGCCATGTATGACCCCGCCCTGACGCCATGTATGAACCCACACTACCGCCATGCATGAACGAGTCCTTAGAAGTAAGTGGGTGTTAGAATGAAATAAAACAAGTCACCACAAAGAGACGGCAAAGTGAAGTACAATGAATGATGGCTGAGCCTCGTAGAGAAATTGCCTACACTCCGCATAGATAACAATATTCCGAAGCCGGTCCTTATCTGTGCCAGACAGGAACCGGCTCTCCGAGCAAAGAAAAGTGATGTCTACGCTTTCTATTCTACACAAGGACATCTCCACACATCACAGACAAGGTCATCAATGAAATTACACTTTGGACGGTTTTCAGAATTAATAGTAGATATAATTTTTGTATAATATCTGCCCATAATTCTCCAAACCTTCGTCCTACTCTTAGGCAATAGAAGCCCTCAATCTCATTTCTAATTTACAATAAAAACAGCGTGGGGCTCCAGCCACCTGCAAACACCCTAAGTGCCTTCCAGCTCCCAGGGTTCCACTCAACTTCCCATGGTGCTCCACTGTGCCCCTCAACTTCCCACAGGCCCTCTGAGAGCCTTCCCACAGGCCCTCTGAGAGCCTTGGTGCTCCACTGTGCCTTGGTGCTCCACTGTGCCCCTCAACTTCCCACAGGCCCTCTGAGAGCCTTCAGCCCCCCACAGTGACCCTCAACCATCTCACACTCCACCCCCCCCCCACCCCAGCCCCCTGCCATGTCCCCTAGCTTGCTGCAGAGCCTCCAGTCCCCACACTACTCCAGTCTACCACAGTGCCCCAGCCTCCAAAGACTACATCCCCCACAGTTGCCCCAGCTATCTCAAGAATACCCTACAGAACCACCAAGACTGCTGCCCCCTTCAGAACTTTCATCCAGATCCAGAGCCTTCCAGCATGTCAATGCCCTCCAGTCCTCCATAGAGCCCCCTTATCCCTTCGCTGAACTCTAGTCTACTAAAGTGCCCCAGGAAGGCCCCCAGCCTCCTGGAGAGACCATCCAAAGACTACATTCCCCACAGTTGTCCCAGCTCCCTCAAGAATACCCTACAGAACCACCAAGGCCAGAACCTTCCCGGCACGTCAATACCCTCCAGCTGTCCATAGTGGCCCCTAGTACCTGCACTGCACTCCAGTATACCACAGTGCCCCAGCCTCCAGGAGAAACCCTCCAAAGACTACATTCCCCACAGTTGTCCCAGCTCCCTCAAGAATACACTACAGAACCACCAAGGCCAGAACCTTCCAGGCACGTCAATACCCTCCATAGTGGCCCCTAGTACCTGCACTGTGCTCCAGTCTACCACAGTGCCCCAGCCTCCAGGAGAGACCCTCCAAAGACTATATCCCCCACAGTTGCCCCAGCTCTCTCAAGAATACCATACAGAACCACCAAGACTGCTGTCCATATACCCTCTTCAGAACTTCCATCCAGATCCAGAGCCATCCAGTATGTCAATGCCCTCCAGTCCTCCATAGAGCCCCCTAATCCCTGTGCTGCAATCCAGTCTACTAAAGTGCCCCAGGAAGGCCCCCAGCCTCCTGGAGAGACTCTTCAAAGACTCCATTCCCCACAGTTGCCACAGCTCCTTCACGAATCACAATGACTGCTGTAGATTCACTAAACCCCTTTCAGAACTTCCATCCCCACATCTAGAGTCTTCCAGCATGTCAATAACCCCCAGTCCTCCATAGTGGCCCCTAGTCCCTGCACTGCACTCCAGTATACCAAAGTGCCCCAAGAAAGTCCCCAGCCTCCTGGAGAGACCCTCCAAAGACCCCATCCCCCCACAGTTGTCCCAGCTCCTTCAAGAATCGCCAAGACTGCTGTAGATTCACTAAACCCCCTTCAGAACTTCCATTCCCACATCCAGAGCCTTCCGGCATGTCAATACCCTCCAGTCCCACATAGTGCACCACAGCCTAGCCCCTGCACTGCACTCCAGTCTTCCACAGTACCGCTGGAAAGCCCCCAGCCTCCTGGAGAGAGTCTCCAAAGACCCCATCCTCCAAAGCCGCCCCCAGCTCCCTCAAGAATATCCTACAGAACCATCATGTCTGCTGTAGAGTCCCCAAACCCCTTTCAGAACTCCCATCCCAACATTCAGAGCCTTCCAGGATGTCAATACATATTTTGTATTCCTATACTTTTAAAGGTGTGGGTATGATTTTTTTTTTACTGTTGGGATATGAAAGGTTTTGGAAGAATTTACTGGGCCTTGGTCTCAATGAAGTTGCGAACCACTGTTCTAAATATGTAAGGCTCCATTTACACTTTACGTAGCAGGAACCCACATTCCATTTCGTGTTTTTTTTTTCTCGCATGTTTTTGGCACGTTTCCACCGGGCGCACTCAGGGCAGCCTATTTACTTGAATGTGCTACCCTATGTGCAACAAAAGCTACAAAGAAGCTCCTGCACCATTTTCCCAGCGTGACTTTTGGTGCGTTTGTAGCACGGCAAACCTGCAACAAAATGCGAGCCTACCAGTGGCGGCTCAAAAAAACAAAAACATTCAAACGCAGCCACTGTGCCCATTAATTGCCACCACTGTGCCATCAATTGCCGCCACTGTGCCATCAAATGAAACCACTGTGCCCATCAAACGCAGACACTGTGCCCATCAAACGCAGCTACTGTGCCCATCAATTGCCACCACTGTGCCATCAAATGCAACCACTGTGCCTATCAAACACAGCCACTGTGCCCATCAAACACAGCCACTGTGCCCATCAACTGCCGCCACTGTGCCATCAAACGCAGCCACTGTGCCCATCAAATGCAGCTACTGTGCCCATCAAACGCAGCCTCTGTGCCCATCAAACAAAGCCTCTGTGCCCATCAAAACGCAGCCACTGTGCCCATCAAATGCAGCTACTGTGCCCATCAAACGAAGCCTCTGTGCCCATCAAACGAAGCCTCTGTGCCCATCAAAACGCAGCCACTGTGCCCATCAAACGCAGTCACTGTGCCCATCAATTGCTGCCAGTGTGCTCATCAATTGCCACTACTGTGCTCATCAATTGCCACTACTGTGCCCATCAATTGCTGCCAGTGTGCCCATCAATTTCTGACACTGTGCCCATGAATTGCAGCCAGTGTGCCCATCAATTATCGCTACTGTGCCCATCAAATTCTGCCAGTGTGCATCCCCCACCCCACCCCGGCACTTACCTTGTTTTAGTGGGGCAGCGTTGTGTCCTCCACACCCCTCGATGTCTTCTCCCGTCATCTCTTCCCATCCTCTGCTATGATTGGACCCGAGCACCTGATTGGCTGAGAGGCGGTTCAGTGTTAGGAAAGTGAATATTCATTTGCTTACCTAACACACAGCTGAGTGAGCTGCGAGCGCCCAGCATGGCGCCCACTGTTCACCTTTTTGGACGCCTATGGCTCTAATCAGGTGCTTCCAAAAATTACCCCGCCGCTATAAATTCAGGTGCCCGAAAAGGGGGTGGCAGCGGCGACCATAGATAGATTCATGCAAAGCATGAATCTATCTATGGTGATAGACAGGTGGCAGGAGAGAGGAGGCGGCGCCCGTGCGCCCTTTATGGACGCACCGTCACTGGAGCCTACTAACCGCATTTGCCGTGATTTTAGTGCTTTCTGGAATCGCAGGCAAAATCGCGCAATTCTGCCCTTGTTTTCAGATACACGAAGTGAGAACAGGGCCTAAGGGACGCTATATTGTTTTGAGGTCGATTTCATTTTAATTTTGTTTACAAACTTTAAAATCAATGTTTTATATTTTGTTTTGGTATTATTTATATTACAGGGTTTATTTCACAAATAAACATCTAATGCTGATCGGTAGCCATAAAAAATGTTCTGCAATCCTGCAGTAATAGCGTTTGATGAGATATTGCCATCCCCAACTTGAAATTTCTTCTTTAATAGCTCATTTCTTTTCTTAAAACTTCTAAATCTGCCTTTATAGAGTTGTATGCACTGATCAGGGGGGGGGCCGTCTTTGTAGCATCATGGGCCCCTGGGCAAAGTTATTCTCTGGGGCCCCTACCAGCCTGCCCCAATTTACACATCTACTTTCAAAGAAACAAAGTATAAATAGTTGATAGAATGAAACATATATTCATTAGTAGTTTCAATAAAAATCGATTTTTACAAAAGGAAAACATTCTATAAATCAAAGACTAGTCAACACAAAGGGCACAGTACAGGGGGAAATACAGAAGGTCACAGTACAGGGGGAAATACAGAAGGTCACAGTACAGGGGGGAATGCAGAAGGGCACAGTACAGGGGGGAATGCAGAAGGGCACAGTACAGGGGGGAATGCAGAAGGGCACAGTACAGGGGGGAATGCAGAAGGGCACAGTACAGGGGGAATGCAGAAGGGCACAGTACAGGGTGGAATGCAGAAGGGCACAGTACAGGGGGAATACAGAAGGGCACAGTACAGGGGGAATACAGAAGGGCACAGTACAGGGGGGAATACAGAAGGGCACAGTACAGGGGGAATGCAGAAGGGCACAGTACAGGGGGGGAATACAGAAGGGCACAGTACAGAGGGGAATAAAGAAGGGCACAGTACAGGGGGGAATGCAGAAGGGCACAGTACAGGGGGGAATGCAGAAGGGCACAATACAGGGGGAATGCAGAAGAGCACAATACAGGGGGAAATACAGATGGGCAATGTACGGGGGGATACAGAAGGGCACAGTACAGGGGGGAATGCAGAAGGGCACAGTACAGGGGGAATGCAGAAGGGCACAGTACAGGGGGAATGCAGAAGGGCACAATACAGGGGGAAATACAGAAGGGCACAGTACGGGGGGATACAGAAGAGCACAGTACAGGGGGGAATGCAGAAGGGCACAGTACAGGGGGGATGCAGAAGGGCACAGTACAGGGGGAATAAAGAAGGGCACAGTACAGGGGGAATAAAGAAGGGCACAGTACAGGGGAGGAATACAGAAGGGCACAGTACAGAGGGTGTCAGGAGGGCACAATACTGAGATCAGGAGGGCACAGTATGGGTTCTGGGACGCTTCCCGGCACACTTCTATAAATCAAAGACTAGTCAACACAAAGGGCACAGTACAGGGGGAATGCAGAAGGGCACAGTACAGGGGGGGAATACAGAAGGGCACAGTACAGGGGGGATACAGAAGGGCACAGTACAGGTGGGAATACAGAAGGGCACAGTACAGGGGGGAATACAGAAGGGCACAGAACAGGGGGGAATACAGAAGGGCACAGTACAGGGGGGAATGCAGAAGGGCACAGTACAGGGGGAATAAAGAAGGGCACAGTACATGTGGGAATGCAGAAAGGCACAGTACAGAGGGTGTCAGGAGGGCACAATACTTGGATCAGGAGGGCACAGTATAGGTTCTGGGACGCTTCCCGGCACACTACCATATCAGGGCAGTTTAGTAAAAAGCATGACTGTCCCAGCAAATCCGGAACAGTTGGCAAGTATAATGTGATGCAAGATTATTGTGGGGGCCCCCCCATGTACCTGGGGCCCCTGGGCAGTGCCCAGGAGTACCCTTGCATTAAGATGGCCCGGGGGGAGAAGGACTCAGGACATTGAAGACTAATGTAAAAATCTTTATACACCTAATATTACTCAGTGACATAAATTGTTAACGACACACCAAACACCGAAGCAAACACACATTTTGCTATGTGAAAAAAAACGAGGGGCAAATGCTGCAAAAGGCACAGTAAAAAACCCACAACCCACAAAATGCCAACATGTCCCATTAACCACATGTAGTGCAGCCAATTGAAATCAACGGGCTGTCCTATGCGTGTCACAGGAAAAAAAACGAGCCACAAAACGTTCGCTCCGACCATGCTAGATGTGAATGGGGGCTGAAAGTGAAATTGGTGCGATAACACAAGAACAATGAGGCTCCATTCACATCTGTGTGTTTCCTTGCATTTCAAAAATCGCAGGAAAAACGCACTAAGCACCGCTCTAAAAAAAAAATCTGACGCTTCTTTGGGGCGATTCATGTGTGCAGGGCAGGGCACATTCAGGTGGATGAGCTGCCCTATGTGTGTAATGAGTGAAAATGCTCCAAAATGCCCCCCCCCCCCACCTCACCAAAAAAAAGACGCATATGGGAATGCAGATTCCTGCAATGCAGAGTTGTGAATAAAGCGTGAGTGTTTCTGTTTACTCCCTCCTTTATACTTGTATAAAGATTACCATACACTATGCAATCCGATTGTGTATTGGGTATTTAGTGAGAAGGTTGATCACTGATTGATTGCATTTCATTTAAAAAAAAGGTGCACCTGGGAATGGGAGGGTGGATGATGCAGGGTGTGTGCTAGTGAGGTCAGCTGGTCAACTCCTTCCTGTGTCATGACCAGGGTGGATATAAATCGGGCTGCTTTTCACACTGGGGTGGGCGGGCGTTGATGGTAAAACACTGGTAGTTTTAGCGGCGCTTTACCATCATTTTAGCGGCGCTATTCAGCACTTTTAACCCGCCGCTAGTGGCCAAATGAAGGGTTTTTAACCACTTGTCGACCAGCTCCTGTACATATACGTCAGCGGAATGGTACGGCTGCACAAAGTAACGTATATATACTGTATATATATACGTTACTTTGAATTTTCCGCCGTGCGTGCCCGCGCCTGCCGCAAGCTCCATGACCATGCCCCGCGGCACCCGCGGACTCGTGTCAAGGAGCTGAAGAACGGGGAGATGCCTGTGTAAACACAGCATCTCCGCGTTCTGCCTAGTGACAGGACACTGATCGTCTGCACCCTCTCATCGGGAGCAGCGATCAGCGTTGTGTCACTGCTAGCCCACCCCCCAGACAGTTAGAACACATAACCCCTTCAGCGCCCCCTAATGGTTAATCCCTTCACTGCCAGTCACAGTTACACAGTTATCAGTGCATTTTTATAGCATGGGTCGCTGTATAAACGACAATGGTCCCAAAATAGCACCAAAAGTGTCCTATGTGTCCGCCATAAAGTCACGATAAAAATCGCTGATCGCCGCCATTAGTAGTAAGAAAACAAATGATTAATAAAAACGCCATAAAACCATCCCCTATTTTGTAGGTGCTATGGGCCAGATTCACATAATAAGTACGCCGGAGTATCTGCTGATACTCCGGCGTACTTTCAAATTTGCCGCGTCGTATCTTTATTTGTAATTCACAAACAAAGATACGACGGCATTTGGCTAAGATCCAACAGGCGTACGGCTTCGGATCTTAGGAAAAAATACTTTGGCGGCCGCTGGGTGGAGATCGCGTCTTTTTCCGCGTCGGGTATGCTTATTAGCTGTTTACGGCTATCCACGAAGGTACGCGCGTTCGTCGCATTCTCTTACGTCGTCGCTAGTCGGCTTTTCGCGTCGCAAAGTTACGGCTGCTATTTAGGTGTTGTAACAATAGACAGCCCATGTTAAAGTATGGCCGTCGTTCCCGCGTCGAATTTCAATTTATTTATTTTTTGCGTAAGTTGTCCGGGAATCCGAAAGTACGTTACGCACGTCGCCGTTCAAAACATTACGTCGGGGCAACATAATTTCGCGCAAAGCACGGCGGGAAATTTCAAAACGGAGCATGCGCAGTACGTCCGGCGCGGGAACGCGCCTAATTTAAATGGTCCCAGCCCCATTTGAATTAGGCGGGCTTGCGCCGTACAGCTTTACGCTACGCCGCCGCAAGTTTAAACGCAAGTGCTTTGTGAATCAAGCACTTACGATGAAAACTTGCAGCAGAGTAACGTAAAGGACATACGTTACGCCACCGTAATTTTTCGTGAATCTGGCCCTAAATCTTTTGCGCAAACCAATCAATAAACGCTTATTGCGATTTTTTACCAACAATATGTAGAAGAATACATATCGGCCTAAATTGAGGAAAAATATTTTTTTATATTATATTTTTGGGGGATATTTATTATAGCAAAAAGTAAAAAAATATTGCTATTTTTTTTAATTGTCGCTCTATTTTTGCTTATAGCACAAAAAATTAAAAACGGCAGAGGTGATCAAATACCACCAAAAGAAAGCTCTATTTGTGGGAAAAAAAGGACGTAAATTTTGTTTGGGTACGACGTCGCACGTCTGCGCAATTGTCAGGTAAAGCGACGCAGCGCCGAATCGCAAAAAAAGGCACGGTCATTGGGCAGTCAATTCCTCCGGGGCTGAAGTGGTTAAATCAACTTGATTTAAATCAAATCCACCCTGGTCCTCCTGACCTAAAGTCTGTAAGGAAGTAAGACATTACAAATAGAAAGGTCTGGAAACATGGATTAGGACAAGTAAAGTAAAGTGTTGGGGAATTAATGGAAAGCATTAATATTTTTGCAAAAAAAGTACATGGGGCCAGATTCACGTAGGTGAGCGGTGGCGTAACGTATCGTAGATACGTTACACCGCCGCAAGTTTTCATCGCAAGTGCCTGATTCACAGAGCACTTGCAATGAAAACCTACGCCGGCGGCCTCCGGCGTAAGGCGGGCCAATTCAAATGGGCGTGTGCCATTTAAATTAGGCGCGCTCCCGCGCCGGACCTACTTCGCATGCTCAGTTTCGCAATTCCCGTCGTGCTTTGCGCGCTGTGACGTCATTTTTTCGAACGGCGACGCACGTAGCATACTTCCGTATTCCCGGACGTGTTACGCAAACAACGTTAAATTTAATTTAGACGCGGGAACGACGGCCATACTTTAAACAGGAATACGATTGCTGAGTAAAGTTAGGGCAGGTCAAACGACGACTAACTTTGCGACGGGAAACTAGACTAGCAGCGACGTAGCGAACGCGAAAATCCGTCAGGAATCGCCGTAACTCCTAATTTGCATACCCGACGCTGGTTTACGACGCAAACTCCCCCCAGCGGCGGCCGCGGTACTGCATCCTAAGATCCGACAGTGTAAAACAATTAC
The DNA here is from genome assembly GCF_905171775.1 of Rana temporaria. Taxonomy (NCBI): domain Eukaryota; kingdom Metazoa; phylum Chordata; class Amphibia; order Anura; family Ranidae; genus Rana; species Rana temporaria. The sequence continues at coordinate 525,242,829 of NC_053490.1, read as the reverse complement.
ACCTGTCGGATCTTATGGATATCTATGCGTAACTGATTCTATGAATCAGTCGCATAGATAGAAACAGAGATACGACGGCGTATCAGGAGAAACGCCGTCGTATCTCTTTGGTGAATCTGGCCCCATGGAGAATAGGGGAGCTGCAATTTAGAAGCAAAAAAAAAAAAAGTTATATTCGTATTCCTGCGCTGTCAGAGGGGGCGAAAAAAAAACTCCCCGCCGAGCCGCACAATGACCTACAGAACACGTCCCGCACGTTACCGTAACAGGTGACAATGAACCAGCATATTGCTGTCGGCTTTAATTGCATTCTGATTAGGAGACGCCATGTAATGAGTCGCGGGATAGAATCACAACGCTGACTAATTGCGATCGCAGCTCAGAAAATATTCCAGGCCCCTCCCACCACCAGCGGCCCGAAAAAAAAAAAAGCGTGAGAATGGGCCGCAGCCTTTGAAGTGGTCGCCGTTCTCGGCCCTAATTCATCAGCTCTATAAATGATCAGAATAGCCGGCGTGATTTTCTTTTTATTTTTTTTAATGGCGAAATTCTTGACAAAAGGCAGATTGTTCCCGGGGTAACGGGTTCCGTCTATTCGGAGAACCCTGACACAAAGCGCGCAGGGGGGACAATGGCTCTTCTGTGGCCTTGGTGGAATCTCACAGTCTCCGCTGCCAGTCGGCTAAATTATTTGGATCGATCTGATGAGTTGGAGGTTCCTGCGCTGAGCTCCGGCGTCTCGCAGTTAATGACTTATGCAGGATAACAAAAAAAAAACATGTTCCCAAAATAAGACTATTTACAAAAGGCCGATCGATAGCGGGAGGGAGGAGAGTCAGTGGCCTGAAGAAATGCAGATAAAATAGTAACAACTTATTTTTCCTGCCGTTTGTTCTCACATAATCTCCGCTTCAATATATTCTTTATAGACGTTTAAAGCAACGTGAAGGTACAAGTGAGCCTCAGAACCAACATCATGCACCATGGGGTACAGCAGGGGCCTCCAAACTGTGACCCTTTGCTTGGGGCATTGTTCCTCCCACTGACACCAATGATGGGGCACTATGTCTCCCACTGACACCAATGATGGGGCACTATGCCTCCCACTGACACCAATGATGGGGTACTATGCCTCCCACTGACACCAATGATGGGGTACTATGTCTCCCCAGGGCTGGTGCAAGGATTTTTGACACCCTAGGCGAAACCTGACTCCACCCCCTTTGCCCTGCCTATGATAAACCCCACCTTTTTAATGAAGCACCCAACAAATGCAGCCTCACCAGCGTCCATCAATGCCGCCTCACCAGCGTCCATCAATGCCGCCTCACCAGCGTCCATCAATGCCGCCTTACCAGTGCCCATCAATGCCGCCTCACCAGCGCCTATCAATGCTGTCTCATCAGCGCCTATCAATGCAGCCTCACCAGCGTCCATCAAATGCAGCCTCATAGGTGTGCGCAGCCTATTGCATTAGGGTGTGCAACCCAAAGCTCTAACACATATGCGTTTGACATATTTACCGGCCTCTTCCCCGCTCTCTATTCTGAAACAATGGGAGGAAGGGGGGAGCAAGGGAGTACACGGGGGACCCGGGCAACAGAAGGAAGAGGAACGGGGAAAGGAGGGGTGGCATATATTAGTATTGATCCCCTATATTTTCCTCCTGTGGCAGCTGAGGAGGAGAAGCCTACTTTCAGCTGCTGCAGGAGGAAAATACAGATCGGTTCCTCTAAATCCCACCCCCGCCGCCTCTTCTGTCCAGGTTCTGAGGACCGGCACAGAAGGATTGCGGTTTACCTGTCACCTGCCCACCATTGACAGGTTGGCGACAGCAGGATTAGGGTGTGCCCAGGCACACCCCTTGCGCACAGCCTATATATATATATATATATATATATATATATATATATATATATATATATATATATATATATATATATATATATATATATATATATATATATATATATATATATATATATACACACACACACTACATACAGTATGTAAACTTTCATAGTTGAAAAAAACAAAGGGCCAGATTCACAGAAAAAGTACGCCGGAGTATCTGCTGATACTCTGGCGTACTTTCAAATTTGCCGCGTCGTATCTTTATTTGGAATTCACAAACAAAGATACAACGGCATTTGGCTAAGATCCGACAGGCGTACGGCTTCGGATCTTAGGATGCAATACTTCGGCGCCCGCTGGGTGGAGATCGCGTCGTTTTCCGCGTCGGGTATGCTAATGAGCTGTTTACGGCGATCCACGAAGGTACGCGCGGCCGTCGCATTCTCTTACGTCGTCGCTAGTCGGCTTTTCGCGTCGCAAAGTTATGGCTGCTATTGAGGTGGTGTAACAATAGACAGCCCATGTTAAAGTATGGCCGTCGTTCCCGCGTCAAATTTCAAATTTTTTTTTTTTTGCGGAAGTCGTCCGGGAATACGAAAGTACGTTACGCACGTCGCCGTTCAAAACATTACGTCGGGGCGACGTCATTTCGGGAAATTTCAAAACGGAGCATGCGCAGTACGTTCGGCGCGGGAACGCGCCTAATTTAAATGGTCCCCGCCCCATTTGAATTAGGCGGACTTGCGCCGGACGGCTTTACGCTACGCCGCCGCTAGTTTACACGCAAGTGCTTTGTGAATCAAGCACTTACGATGAAAACTTGCGGCGGAGTAACGTAAAGGGGATACGTTACGCCAAAGCGCAAGTACGTGAATCCGGGCCAGTGTGTCTACAGCTCTGAATTATCACGTCTTCTACAAACATGACAGGTCCTCTTTAGTTACATTAAGAGTTGTCAATCCTAAATCCAATTGTCGTCCGGAGATTACGGCGGGGGCCACACACAGGGCAGATGTTCCATCTTGAGAACAGGAAATAAATTAAAACACTTTTTAAGACCAAACAAAGTTTGGAGATTTTCCGAGCGTGACGTGTGGGGGGGGGGGGGGGGGGGGGGGGGGGGTTGGGTGGCAGATGTCACTTACAGACAATAATAAAGAAAGCCTAAAATCTTGGGTGACACTCGGCGCTGGCGGCGCCATAAAACAACACCGGAAAGTTCCAGGGATTACAAGGAGGCTCGGGAAAGCAGATGGACGGCGGATTAAACCCCCCGTACGAGATTTCCTCCATCTCTAAGACGTCAGCGACTCCTTCAAGTCGAGATGAAGTATGGATCGGAAATAAATGAATTTTTTTTCACGCCGTGCAACTCCGGCACCAAGCGCCGCCGCACCTCGTCGGCCGTAAATTGTTGCAGTTTAAAGAAAATGATTGCGGTTTAACCCACTGAGCGGAAAACAAACAAAACGGGGGAAACAAACAAGGAATCCATCTATCAGCTGTCAAGAAAATGCAACGCAGAATTTCATGGGGTTATGTATCAACGGCGCGAAGACCGCGGCGGTGCGGGGAAGACGCTGGTGGTAATATGGCCGTGACAGTGAGGACATATTGGGGGACGCACAAGAGCTTGCAATCAGTTAGGGACGTTTACTATATTTATGTAACATTTACTTTATTCATGTAAAAATAATGTCCTTTGATACAGTGTCTTGAAAAAGTATTCATACCCCCTTGAAATTTATATATTTAAATTATATATATATATTTTTTTTTTAATTATTATTATTTAATTATAAAAAATGTTTAAAGATAAATAACAATAAAAAAATATATAAGTAAAACCAAAAGGTTGGTATTTTGGTATTGTTGTGCACACACAAAAATATATATATTTTTTACAAATAAATAACAATAAATATATATATATATATATATATTTTTTTATTATTACTTAACTATAAAAAATGTTTAAAAATAAATAACAATAAAAATATATATATAAGTAAAACCAAAAGGTTGGTATTTTGGTATTGTTGTGCACACACAAAAATATAAAAAAAAAAAAAATATATATAACAATAAAAAAAAAAAAAAAAATATATATATATATATATATATATATATATATATATATATATATATATATATATATATATATATATATATATATATATATATATATATATATATATATATATATTTATATATATATATATATATATATATATATATATATATATAACCAAAAGGTTGGTTACAAGTAGCTGGATTCAGGTATCCGTGCCTAACGTTAGGCAGGCGTAGCGTATCTCATATACGCTACGCCGCCGTAAGTTAGAGAGGCAAGTGCTGTATTCACAAAGCACTTGCGTCCTAAATTACGGCGGCGTAGCGTAAATGTGCCGACCTAAGCGCGCCTAATTCAAATTGTGAAGAGGTGGGCGTTTTTTATGCTAATGAATCGTGACCCGACGTGATTGACGTTTTTTGACGAACGGCACGTGCGCCGTCCGTGGACATATCCCAGTGCGCATGCTCCAAATTACGCCGCAAAGACTTATTGGTTTTGACGTGAACGTAGCTTACGCCCAGCCCCATTCACGGACGACTTACGCAAACAACGTAAAAAAAATTAAATTCGACGCGGTTTCCGACGTCCATACTTAAAACATTGGCTGCACCATCTTTTTGGTGGAATATCTTTAGGCCTGAAAACGCCTTACGTAAACGGCGTATCTTCACTGCGACGGGCAAGCGTACGTTCGTGAATAGGCGTATCTCGCTGATTTACGCATTCTGGGCCAGATTCACAGAAGAAATACGCCAGAGTATCTACTGATACTCCGGCGTATTTTCAAATTTGCCGCGTCGTATCTTAATTTGTGATTCACAAACAAGATACGACGGCATTTGGCTAAGATCCGACAGGCTTACGGCTTCGTACGCCTTCGGATCTTAGGCTGCAATACTTCGGCCGCCGCTGGGTGGAGTTTGCGTCGTTTTCCAGCGTTGGGTATGCAAATTAGCTTTTACGGCGATCCACGAAGCTACTCGCGTGCGTTACGTCGTCGCAAGTCGTTTTTTCCCATCGCAAAGTTAAGCCTGCTTTTTCATGGCTTAACTTTACACCAGCCATGTTAAAGTATGGCCGTCGTTCCCACTTCGAATTTAAAAAAAAAAAATTCGGCGTAAGTACGTTACGCACGTCGCCATTCACAAACACGTCGGGGCGCCGTAATTTCGAGCAAAGCACGTCGGGAAATTTACTAACGGAGCATGCGCAGAACGTTCGGCGCAGGAGCGCGGCTAATTTAAATGGTACACGCCGCATTTGAATTAGGCGGGCTTGCGCCGGACGGCTTTACGTTACACCGCCGTAAGTTTACACGCAAGTGCTTGGTGAATCAGGCACTTGTGCTGAAAACTTGCGGCGGTGTAACGTAAACACGATACGTTACGCCGCCGCGATTCTTTCTAAATCTGGCCCTCTAGGCGTAAATCAGCGTTCACGCCCCTAGCGGCCGGCCTAAATAGACAGCTAAGATACGACGGCGCCGGCGGTCGTATCTTAGCTAGATTTAAGTGTATCTCAATTTGAGGATACACTTAAATATACGACGGCGCGGATTCAGAGTTACGACTTAACTCTACCTGAATCTGGCTAAAGGTCTTTTTATGTATTAGTTTTGGGTACATGTATAATAATACTAATAATAAAATCAAAAAAGAGGGTCCAGGGATGCCGAAACACAGGCTGAATAAAGCGCACCTGTAAGGACTGGGTGTTCCCGGGACATCAGCAGGATGTCCGCCTTCCAAAAGTCAAATTTTTTCCAGTCTGGTGAATACCAACCCTAAAGCAATTTCTCTACCCTAGATGCCCCCCCCCCCTGTTTGTATGCACCCCTCTGCTATAGCACAGCTATTGTACGAGGCGCCTTCCCAACCCCCGTCTTCGGTTTTATCATTTAATCCCGCCGCACATTATTCCACCGGCACCGTTCCACCCGCCGCTTTGATTGCTCCTCACCCCAGGTTTCCTCTCCGTCCCTCCATTATTGAAGCTTTTTTGAAATTCAAAATAAGAAAACCACCTGAAATAATTCCGAAGCACGCCGGCCCGTTCTTCTATCCCCAGGGCAAGATATTTTGTAGCTTTATTTTCTCTGCCTCTCAATAAAAGAAGAAAAGAAAAAAAAGAAAAACTCTTTCATTTTAGATACGCCGTATAGACACACAGGGCCAGATTCACAGTAGAAATAATCTACTGATACTCCGGCGTATTTTCCAATTTGCCGCGTCGTATCTTTAGTTTGAATCCTCAAAACAAGTTACGACGGCTTTAGGCTTCGATCCGACAGGCGTACGGCTTCGGATCGTAGGTGTAATACTCCGGCGCCCGCTGGGTGGAGTTTGCGTCGTTTTCCGCGTCGGGTATGCAAATTAGCTGTTTACGGTGATCCACGAAGGTACTAGCTAGTCGGCTTTTCCCGTCGCAAACTTACGGCTGCTATTTCATGGCTTAGATTTAGACCAGCCATGTTAAAGTATGGCCGTCGGTCCCGCGTCGAATTTCAATTTTTTTTTTTTTTTGCGCAAGACGTCCGGGAATAGGAAAGGACGTAACGCACGTCGCCGTTCAAAAAACACGTCGGGGAGCCGTAATTTCGCGCAAAGCACGGCGGGAAATTTCCTAACGGAGCATGCGCAGAACTTAACCCCCCCTCCCCCTTCCTGCCCAGACCAGTTTTCAGCTTTCAGCGCTGATGCACTTTGAATGACAATTGCATCATTTTTTTTCCACATATAGAGCTTTCTTTTGGTGGTATTTAATCACCTCTGCGGTTTTTATTTTTTGTAAAAAAAAGAAAAGAAAAAGACTGATTTAAAAAAATATATATATATATTTTTTATATTTTGTTATAACATTTTTCAAACAGGTAATTGTTCTCCTTCATTGATGTATGCTGATGAGGCTGCACTGATGGGCACTGATAGGCGGCACTAGTGGGCACTGATAGGCGGCACTGGTGGGCACTGATAGGCGGCACTGAGAGGTGGCACTGATGGGTGGCACTAAAGGGCATTGATAGGTGGCACTGGTGGGCACTGAGAAGTGGCACTGATAGGTGGCATTGATAGCTGGCAGTGATGGGCACTGATAGGTGGCAGTTATGGGCACTGATGAGTGGCAGTGATGGGTGGCAATAATGGCCACTGGTAGGTTACACTGATAGGCAGCATTGCTAGGTGGCACTGATTGGCATCACTGGTGGGCATTGATAGGTGGCACTTGTGTGCATTGATAGGTGGCACTGTGGGCACTGGAAAGTAGCAACGGCAGGTGCCACTGGCAGGCAGTATTTACGGGCACTGATGAGGCTGATGTGCCTCTTCCTCTTCCCCATGCCATTTTTTTTTCTTTTGGAATATTTCATTACTTGCATTCTTTTGTTTACATTCATCTCTAAGTGGGTAAGCCCGCTGACAGCTGATGGCCAGCTTTGCGGCCCGCTCCTTAACCACTTAAGGACCGCCTCCTGCACATATACGTCGGCAGAATGGCACGGCTGGGCACAAGCACGTACAGGTACGTCGCCTTTAAGAGCCCAGCCGTGGGTCGCAGTCCATCGGTCCTTTTTCATCAGACGAACCGATCGCGTGTACAGGGCTTCACTGTTTCTATCAGTACTCTTAACCACTTAGGGACCGCCTAACGCCAATATACGTCGGCAGAATGGCACGGCTGGGCATAATCACGTACCTGTACGTCCTCTTTAAGTGCCCAGCCGTGGGTCGTGCGCGCGACGTAGGCTCTGTGACCGCGGCTGCGGGACCCGCGGACCCGATCGCCGCCGGTGTCCCGCGATCGGTCACAGGAGCTGAAGAATGGGGAGAGGTGTGTGTGTACTGTCATTGATCGTCTGTTCCCTGAGATAGGGAAACACGTTCAATGACGTCACACATCCAGCCACGCCCCCCTACCGTTAGAAACACACATGAGGTCACACTTAACCCCTACAGCGCCCCCTAGTGGTTAACTCCTAAACTGCAATTGTCATTTTCACAGTTATCAGTGCATTTTTATAGCACTGATCGCTGTATAAATGACAATGATCCCAAAAATGTGTCAAAATTGGCCGATGTGTCCGCCATAATGTCGCAGTCACGAAAAAAATCGCTGATCGCCGCCATTAGTAGTAAAAAAATATATATTAATAAAAATGCCATAAAACTATCCCCTAGTTTGTAAACGCTATAAATTCTGCGCAAAACCAATCAATATACGCTTATTGCGTTTTTTTTTAACCAAAAATAGGTAGAAGAATACGTATCGGCCTAAACTGAGGAACAAAAATCATTTATATATCTTTTTTGGGGGATATTTATTATAGCAAAAAGTAAAAAATATTGCATTTTTTTCAAAATTGTCGCTCTATTTTTGTTTATAGCTCAAAAACCACCAAAAGAAAGCTCTATTTGTGGGGAAAAAAGGATGCCAATTTTGTTTGGGAGTCACGTTGCACGACCGCGCAATTGTCAGTTAAAGCAACGCAGTGCCGAATCGCAAAAAGGGGCCAGGTCCTTAACCTGCATAATGGTCCGGGTCTTAAGTGGTTAACAACCAGCTACAGTAGGTGTTTGTGATATTGTGTTTTTAGCACGACAGCATCGCGCTAAATCTCGGCGACATGGTGCCGAGATCTCGCACTCACTGGAATAGTGACAGCACATCACAGCAAGCGCGTCATAGAAGCGACGGGAGATCCGACTTGGATTCCCGCCAATTCTACACGTGTGCGGCGTTTGTTATGAATCCTGAGGGGGAAGTCCCCGCCGGATTTTAAATAAAAATCCGGCATGGGTTCCCCCCTCAGGAGCATACCGGGCCCTTAGGTCTGTTATGGGTTGTAAGGAGAGCCCCCCTACGCCGAAAAAAAACGGCGTAGGGGGTCCCCCTACAATCCATACCAGACCCGTACCTACGTGGGTAGGTATCACATGGGTAGGTACAGAGCATGATGGGACTGTGAGGCCTATATAGGTCCGATGCAAGGCGCGCATCCGTCATTTCAGCGAGAAGAACCGGCGTGTCAACATCGGGAGAAGAAGAGAAGTGAAGAACATGACGTCACAGCGCGGAAGAAGAACTCACAGCACGGAAGGAGAAGAAGACGTACAGCACAGAAGAAGGCACCGGACAGCGAGACGAAGAACCGGGGTGCGCCGAGTCAACAGCGGAGAGCGGCGAACATAGAAGGAGACCCCCCGGATAGCGGAGAAGACCCGTCGGGATAGCGGAAGAAGAAGCCCCCCCGCCGAAGACGCCGGAGGAAACCCGCCGGGGGGTGGGGGCTTTTTTAAAAGCGACCCCCCCCGGCGGTGGAAGAGAACCAGACGGCGGCCCCCACCCACCCGAAGACGTCAAAGAAGAAGCTCCCCCTGGTAAAAGAGCTAATAATGAAGACAGGGGGGGCCTCCGGAGCAGACTAATAAAATATTTTAATACCCTGTGTGGTTTATTTGTGTTTTTACCACTTTTCTTGCAGGTGAATGGGTAGGGGTACGATGTACCCCATACTCATTCACTTAGGGTGGGGGGGCCGGTATCTGGGGGCCCCCTTATTAAAGGGGGCTCCCAGATTCCGATAAGCCTCCCGCCCGCATACCCCGACAACCAACGGCCAGGGTTGTCGGGAAGGGGCCCTGTCCTCATCAACATGGGGACAGGGTGCTCTGAGGTGGGGGGGCCGCAGTGCGCCCCCCTGCCCCAGAGCACCCAACCCCCCCCCATGTTGAGGGCATGCAGCCTGGTACGGCTCAGGAGAGGGGGGGGGGGCGCTCGCTCGTCCCCACTCCCTTCTTGGCTGGCCGGGTAGCGTGCTTTGGATACGGGTCTGGTATGGATTGTAGGGGGACCCCCTACGCCGTTTTTTTTCGGCGTAGGGGGGCTCTCCTTACAACCCATAACAGACCTAAGGGCCCGGTATGCTCCTGAGGGGGGAACCCATGCCGGATTTTTATTTAAAATCCGGCGGGGACTTCCCCCTCAGGATTCATAACAAACGCCGCACACGTGTAGAATTGGCGGGAATCCAAGTCGGATCTCCCGTCGCTTCTATGACGGCTCTGTCTCCATCGCGGCAAGCCAGCTCGGCGCTGGCTCCTGCGATGGGGCTCGTAGGTGCTCAATCTCGCCGAGAAAGAGAGCGAGATTGACACAAAATCGGGTTCACCTACTGTATTCTTCACACAGAATTCGAATAGGTTGATAATTTTTCAACCGATCCGAATTCTAATCATCTGAAAATTTGGCAGAAACCGAATAGTCGAAACGAATTTCAGCGAAACTCGCAATTTTTTTTTTATTTTGCGATTTAAAAAACGTTTTTTTTTTGCATTGGTCTCCCATGGCAGTTCCCATGTTACCTACAAGCTTACAAATCAGCCTTACAAAAGGGCATAAGAAAAATGACGAGGTTCAGCTTCCGTAAAGCTTCAATGTGCTTCGGGTGGAATGTTTCGGGTTCGCAGATTTCACACTGGGTTTCAGCAAACCTCCAGGAAACCGAACCTTGCCCGGTTCACCAATCAGGTGCCTAAAAAACACGGGTAGATAATTTGTTGAATGGCAGCCTAACAGAAAATGTAGAGCGTGCATTAATACTTGGGAAGTGGTGAGCCGAATGTAGTCCAATTAGGAGTTCGCATGCAAGTCATCAGGCTCCCATCCCCCATCCAATCTTTCAATTTAAATGTTGTGCAGTTCTGTTCTTCCCTAGTTCACAAGATTTAAATGAAGGAATTAAATCCAACTTTAAAAAAAAAAAAAAAAACATTTTGGCTAGAGGTGGGTTTTAAAGCATTAGTTTATTTTTATGATGAAAGGTCATTTATTAATAGTAATAATAATAATAATAATAAAAAAAATAAAAAAAATAATAAGTGTAATATTGTTTATTTTATTAATTTATGTTTAGAACATTATAATACATTTTATTTAGCCAATAAAAAAAATTGGGCAGCAGTCTTCCCAAGTCTATCCCAGAAATAAATAAATAAAATAAAATGTTTTTACTGGAGATGGGAACAAGCTCATTATTAATATGAAAATTTAAATTTTTATATTAACTTCATAATGATAAAAAAAAATGGTAATACCTGTAATATATTTAAAATTATACTTTATTATTTAAATTGTTTATTTAATTGTAATGCTATAATACTTTTAATTGAATGCATATTTAAAAAAAAAATGGTAATACTTGTAATTTTTTTTTAATTATACTTTATTATTTAAATTGTTTATTTAATTTTAATGCTATAATACTTTTAATTTAATGCCTATTTAAAAAAATAAAAATAAATGAAATGAGAAGACGTGTACACAGGATTTTTTGTCACTTGAAGAGGAATTTCTGTCTCCAATTTATCTTTCTACAATTGCTCATCACCAAAAAATTGGCTCATTCCAAAGACGTGATAATTAGCGATTGTTTGTGGTTTCCAATGCTCCCTAAATATAACCGAGTGATGCTGCTTTACCAGTCCAGCTTCATAACAGCTAAATGAGAATTTCTGTGCTTCCCTTCTCAGTGGTAAAAAAACAAACAAAAAAAAAACAAGAACAAATAAATAACCCTTTATTATTTGTATTTTTAAAGAGAATTTTTCTTTCAAACGAATGGGCTGTCTTGATGCACTGCAACAGTATGAATGGACCCTCAAAGTAGATCTATATACATAATAAAAAAAAAAAGTAGATCTAAATACATAAAAAAAGTAGTTCTAAATACATAAAAAAAAGTAGATCTAAATACATAAAAAAGGTAGATCTAAATACATAAAAAAGAGTAGATCTAAATACATAAGAAAAGAGTAGATCTAAATACATACAAAATAAATAAAAAAGTAGATCAAAAATACATAAAAAAAAAATAGATCTAAATACATAATAAAAAAAGTAGATCTAAATACATAAAAAAAGTAGATCTACATACATAAAAAAAGTAGATCTAAATACATAAAAAAAAGTAGATCTAAATACATCATAAAAAAAGTAGATCTAAATACATAAAAAAAGTAGATCTAAATACATAATAAAAAAAAGTAGATCTAAATACATACAAAAATAAAAAAGTAGATCTAAATACATAAAAACAATAAAAAAGTAGATCTAAATACATAATAAAAAAAATAGATCTAAATACATAAAAAAATAAAAAAGTAGATCTAAATACATAAAAAAAAAATAAAAAAAGTAGATCTAAATACATAAAAAAAAAAAAAGATCTAAATTCTATCACTAATCCCATAAAAGGTTTGACGTGTTTATTTAATATCCAAAAAATAAATTCTGTCCTTCCTAGATTACAACATTTCAATTAAAGAATTAAATGCAACTCAAACAATATCTGTGCCACGCCCCCTATTATTTGGATCATATTTATAATAACTTTAGTATAATATTTAAAATATTAAATATATTAATTTATATAAAATATATATTTATATATAATGTTTTTATATAAATATATATATTTAAATACCATATATTAAAATGTTAATATAATATCCATGACACCAATGATGGGGCACTATTTCACTCAATGACGCCAACCATAGGTGTGCGCACAGGGTGTGCCAGGTGTGCCCGGGCACACCCTAATGACCCTGTGCTGGGCAGATTCCCCCTACTACTTGGCTGCAGATAAAGGAACTGGGGAATCTCTTTCCCCATTCCCTTTCTCTGTCTCAAAAGTGAGACATCAGGGGTCTGTTTAGACCCCTAATATTTCACCTAGGCCACCATGGGGCTCCAAAAAACTATACAAAAATAAAATAATATTGTAAAAAAAAAAAAATGATAAAATTGTAAAAAAGTAATAATAAAAAATATATAAAAAATAAACTGGCACCAGTCTCTGCTCTTTCCACATCGTCCACTGCTCTACCGACACTGTCCATTGCCATATTGCTTCGGGGTGCACACCCTAATGCAATAGGCAGCAAAAACCTATGACGCCAACAATGGGGCCCAATGACACCAATGATGGGGCACATTTCCGCCCAATAACACCAATGATGGGGCACATTTCCACCCAATAACACCAATGATGGGGCACAATTTCTCTCAATGATGCCAACAATAGGACCAAATGACACCAATGATGGAGCACATTTCCACCCAATAACCCCAACTATGGGGCACAATTCCCCCCAATGATAGGGCACATTTCCACTTAATGACACCAATGATGGGGCACCATTTCACTCAATGACGCCAACAATAGGACCCAATAATACCAATGAAGGGGCACCATTCCTCCCAATGATAGGGCACATTTCCACCCAATGACACCAATGATGGGACACTATTTCTCTCAATGACACCAATGATGGGGCACAATTCCACCCAATAACCCCAGCGATAGGGCACAATTTCTCTCAATGACGCCAACAATGGGGCCCAATGACACCAATGATGGGGCATCATTTTGTCCCACTGACCGCTTTTACGCCCACTGACCACTGTTCGGTCCCTCGTAAAGTCTGAAGGACATTAAAGAGGCCCTTTCTTTAGAAAGTTTGGAGACCCCCCCCCCCTGGGTGAAAGCATAAAACACCGACTGTCAAACACCTCTGAAAAGCAACCCAAGCGTGGATCGATTTTCAGAGCAGCGGCAGCACCTGCCATAAGGCTCCATTCACCCCTTCACGTTGCAAATTTTTGCTTGTGTTTATGAGGCACATTAAAAACGCATGTTGCGTTTGCAATGCCATCCATTGTTAATGGCAACCCCCCCCCCCCCTGAACACGCGTTTTGCCGCAAGCAAAAACGCAGCAAAACGCACAATAAAAAAAAGCACAAAAATGAGCAGAGAAAAAAAAGAAAAAAAGCTACTTTGCTGAATCTGTCGGGAAGCCCATTGAGATGAATGTGCCGCCCCATGCTGGTCGCATGAAAAATGCGGAAAAAAAATCGCACATCGAGCGAACACTAGGATAAAATCCTGCTGCGGTGAACTCACCCATGCGCTGTGTTGGAGAGCGGCGGCCTTCACCGGTAGTAATCTTTCAGTACAGCCACCAGCGCGGTGCGCCCCCCCGGCAGGCGCAGCCGGAGATCGATAAGGAAATAGATCAGACCAGCGTATCGGCTTACAGCTCATGGTGGGAAGGGGACTAATGGATCGATCGGGGATTGATCAGAGCTGCCTGGGATAGAGGGCACCGCGGGAGATCTATGGATCTGACATTGATTAGGCACGCCTGCCAACGTTTCCAGAGGCGTGGAAAGCACGGAATCCATTGATTGGATATAGATTGGACGTGTCCGGGAGAACAACGCGTAGAGGTTCGAAATCATAAGGCAAATGCTAATGAATTCAGTCCAATATTAATAGTTTCCCTGGGATGAATTATTAACAGAAGGACTAAAATAGTATAAAAAATCCTGGAGAAAATGCTGCTTCTTCGGGGGGCTCCCTCCAGTGCCGATCACAGAATGGGAAACTTGGTAGTTTAGTCACAGGATACTCATTGAGGATTGGCCCAGACATTCTGGGCCAGATTCACGAAAAATTACGGCGGTGTAACGTATGTCTTTTACGTAACTCCGCCGCAAGTTTTCAGCGTAAGTGCTTGATTCACAAAGCACTTGCGTGTAAACTTTCGGCGGCAGAGCGTAAACCCGTCCGGCGCAAGCCCACCTAATTCAAATGAGGCGGGGACCATTTAAATTAGCCCGTTCCCGCGCCGGACGTACTGCGCATGCTCCGTTTGGAAATTTCCCGCCGTGCTTTGCGCGAAATGACGTTGCCCCGATGTAATGTTTTGAACGGCAACGTGCGTTACATCCTTTCATATTCCCGGACGACTTACGCAAAAAAAAGAAAAAAATTGAAATTCGACGCGGGAACGACGGCCATACTTTAACATGGGCTGTCTATTGTTACACCACCTAAATAGCAGCCGTAACTTTGCGACGGGAAAAGCCGACTAGCGACGCCTTAAGAGAATGCGACGAACGCGTGTACCTTCGTGGATTTGCATACCCGACGCGGAAAATGAATTCTGCCAGCAGGGGTCACTAGACAAGTGCGGCTAGTTCCGTTCCGAATTAAAATTCAGACGGATTTTAGTTTTCGGAAATCTGGATGGATCCGAATTTCTGAATTAGAATAGTACCGAATTCTAACCAATCCGAAATAACGAAAACAAAAATTTCTGATGAAATTCGAATTTGAATTGTTTTTGAATTTGAATCCTTTTCAAATTCGAATTCGAATAGTTTTACAATTTCCAAAGAGAATAAAATAGAATAGAAAATAAAAGGAATAGAATAGAAAATATATATTTTTTCTATTTTATTCCTTTATTTTCTATTCTATTTTATTCTCTTTGAAAATTGGAAAACTATTCGAAAACTTTTCAAAATTGAATAGAAAAAAAAAAGTTTCTATTTTATTTTTTTCTATTCAATTTTTTTCTCTTTGGAAATTGGAAAACTATTCAAAAACTTTTTTAAATTGAATAGAATTTTTTTTCTATTTTATTCCTTTATTTTCTATTCTATTCTCTTTGAAAATGGGAAAACTATTCGAAAACTTTTCAAAATTGAATAGAAAAAAAAAATGTTTCTATTTTTTTTTTATATATATTCTATTTTTTTCTCTTTGGAAATTGGAAAACTATTCAAAAACTTTTTGAAATTGAATAGACTTTTTTTTCTATTTTATTCCTTTATTTTTTATTCTATTTTATTCTCTTTGAAAATTTGAAAACTATTCGAAAACTTTTCAAAATTGAATAGAAAGAAAAATGTTCCTATTTTATTTCTTTTTTTTTTCTTTTCTATTTTTTTTTTCTTTGGAAATTGGAAAACGATTCAAAAGCTTTTTGAAATTGAATAGAATTTTTTTTCTATTTTATTTCTTTTTCTATTTTATTCTCTTTGAAAATTGGCAAACTATTCGAAAACATTTCGAAATTAATTTGAAAACTTTTCGAAACAATTTGAATTCTATTCTATTTTTTTCTCTTTGGAAATTGGAAAACTATTTAAAAACTTTTTGAAATTGAATAGAAATGTTTTTTTTTCTATTTTTTTTTCTATTTTTTGTTCTATTCTATTTTATTCTCTTTGAAAATTGGAAAACTATTCAAAAACTTTTTAAAATTGAATAGAAAAAAAAAATGTTTCTATTTTATTTCTTTTTTTTCTATTCTATTTTATTCTCTTTGAAAATTGGAAAACTATTGGAAAACTTTTCATAAATTAAATAGAAAAAAAAACGTTTCAATTTTATTTTTATTTTTTTTCTATTCTATTTTTTTCTCTTTGGAAATTGGAAAACGATTCAAAAACTTTTTGAAATTGAATAGAATTTTTTTTTTCTATTTTATTCCTTTATTCCATCACATCAGAGCTCCCCCATCACATCAGAGCTCCCCCATCACATCAGCGTCCCCCATCATCAAAATATTGTAGTGGGCCAGATGTGGCCCTGGGGCCATGGTCTGGAGACCCCCCTTCCCCAAGGTTCTAAATAAATAGTAGGAATCTTGTGATTTCAGCTCATTGTGGCAACTTCATAAATTCGTGTGACAGTTTTACTTCAAGCAAACCGACTTCGCTCTGACGGAAAATTATCACAGCCAGCGCCACCCTCCGTGATTTATTGCGTTTTGAAGTGAAGGTATATTTGTGCCGGGACTGTCTGTCATCTTGTAGACAAGTGTCCTTCCCGTCACCAATCCCCCCCCCCCCCATAGAAGACCTGCTACTGAGCACAGGACCATCTGTCCCCCCCACCCAGACTTCGAAACCTGAGAGCCCCTCCCTAATTAGTATGAGAGTAGCCGGGGAGTATGTAATACATGTGTGTGGCTTTATCTGGTTACAAATTGTTATTGGGTTAATCGGGGAAGAATGTGAGGCCGTGACCCGACTAAGGATCTCAAATTAGGACTCAACCTTGAGATGGGGTGACGGCGGCGCTGACACCACGACACTGATGGGACTTTACAGCTGAACCCAAACAGGGCGAGAAGTCATCGGGCCAGATCCACGAAGCAGTAACGCTGGCGTATCTATTGATACGCCGCGTAACTGCTATTTTGCTCCGGCGTATCTTTGTTTTGTATCCACAAAACAAGATACGCCTGTATGTGGGCTAGATCCGACTGGCGTATGTCTTAGTACGCCGTCGGATCTAAGGTGCATATTTACGCTGGCCGCTAGGTGGCGCTTCGGTCGATTTCCGCGCCGAGTATGCAAATTAGCTAGATACGCCAATCCACAAACGTACGTCCGGCGCATTTTTTTACGTCGTATACGTAAGGCTTTTTTTGACGTAACGTTACCCCTGCTCTATGAGGCGTACGCAATGTTAAGTATGCACGTCGGGCCAGCGTCGAATTTTCCGTCGTTTGCGTAAAACGTTCGCGAATAGGGCTTTGCGTAGAATTCCGTTCACGTCGAAAGCATTGGCTTGTTGCGGGTTAATTTGGAGCATGCGCACTGGGATACCCCCACGGACGGCGCGTGCGCCGTTAAAAAAAAAAGGAATTTACGTGGGGTCAAGACGTATTAACATAAAACACGCCCACAACTTAGTGATTTGAATTGCGCGCCCTTACGCCGACACATTTACACTACGCCGCCGTAACTTGCGGCGCAAATTCTTTGTGGATACGGAAAATACGCTGTAAGTTACGGCGGCGTAGTGTATCTGAGATACACTACGCCGGACGTAAAAATGCGCCGCGCTACGTGGATCTGGCCCTACGTCTCTAATTGGCTGCCGGGGTCACAGACATTCTGCAGGAAAAGGATAAACTTTACATATGTGGGCCGTTTAATAGTTTACAACTCATTTACTGCCATTAAGGAGCTGAGGGCTGTACAGAAGGGCTCAGGGAAAGAAGGCCAAGTGAACAAGCAGCACAAAGACCCAATCATTTCTTGTGCTAACAAGGAACATGCTGATGGGTGGAGAGAGCAGAGTGTCAGAGAGAAGAGCTCATCTCTGTACTAGACAGGCGCACTGCCGAAAAATGCGTTATTTTTAGTTTCATTCATTTTTTTTTTCGGGTCATTCGTTATAAATGAAATCTGTAAATTTATCAATTCGAAAATTTGAAAATTAGGAAATTCAAAAATAAGAAAGGAAATCCGAAAATGAATAAAATCCGAAAATGATAAATAACTTACTATTAACCACTTAAGACCCGGACCTTTATGCAGCTAAAGGACCCGGACAGTTTTTGCGATTCGTCACTGCGTCGATTTAACAGACAATTGCGCGTTCGTGCGACGTGGCTCCCAAACAAAATTGGCGGCCTTTTTTCCCCACAAATAGAGCTTTCTTTTGGTGGTATTTGATCACCTCTGCGGTTTTTATTTTTTGCGCTATAAACAAAAATAGAGCGACAATTTTGAAAAAAAATCAATATTTTTAACTTTTTGCTATAAAAAATATCCCCCAAAAATCTATAAATATTTTTTTTCCTCAGTTTAGGCCGATACGTATTCTTCTACCTATTTTTGGTAAAAAAAATCGCAATAAGCGTTTATCGATTGGTTTGCGCAAAATTTAAAGCGTTTACAAAATAGGGGATAGTTTTATTGCATTTTTATTATTTTTTTATTTTATTACTACTAATGGCGGCGATCAGCGTTTTTTTTTTCGTGACTGCGACATTATGGCGGACACTTCAGACAATTTTGACACATTTTTGGGACCATTGTCATTTTCACAGCAAAAAAATGCTATAAAAATGCACTGATTACTGTGAAAATGACAATTGCAGTTTGGGAGTTAACCACAAGGGGGCGCTGAAGGGCTTATGTATGACCTCATTTGTGTTTCTAACTGTAGGGAGGGGTGGCTGTAGGTGTGACGTCATTGATTGTGATTCCCTATATCAGGGAACACACGATCAATGACGGCGCCACAGTGAAGAACGGGGAAGGTTTGTATACACACAGCTCTCCTCGTTCTTCAGCTCCGGGGACCGATCGCAGGACTCCAGCGGCGATCAGGTCCGCGGGTCCCGCTCACGGAGCTTCGGACCGGGTCGCGGGCACTTAAAAAAGGACGTACCTGTACGTGCTTGTGCCCAGCCGTGCCATTCTGCCGACGTATATGTGCAGGAGGTGGTCCTTAAGCGGTTAAATTATAGGTATTGGAAAATCAACGTAATAAATGCGAATTTATCCAAAATAATGAATGCCGCATCTAAACAAATGTAACGAATTGGAAAAATAATAATAATAAAGCGTTTTTATTATTGCTATTTATTATTATTATTAATTAGTTACATTCCATTCGTTTAGAAGCGGCATTCGTTATTTCGGATATTTTCGTAACTTCGGATAAATTTGTATTTGTTGCTTTCGCTAACAGACAAATTTAAAAGGAAATTCCAATACCTATAATTTAATAGTCAGTAATAGTTATTGGTCAGTTATTATTTCAGATTTTAGAATTTTCAGGTTTTCGGATTTTCATATTTTCGCTCTTATTTTCAGATTTTTCGTTCTTTTGAATTTCCGTTCTTATTTTTGGGATTTTTGGATTTCCGTATTTCTGAAATTCCGGATTATTGGATTTTCGATTATTCAAATTCGAAATACCGTATTTATCGGCGTATACCGCGCACTTTTTTGCCCTGAAAATCAGGGCAAAATCGTGGGTGCGCGGTATACGCCGATACTCGCTTTCTTGCACCGAGTTTGAATACTGCGCCGACATATACCGAGCGCAGTACACTCGTGTATTGTCGGGCAGTCTCGGCTCCTCCCGCGCTGACGTCCTGGACGTACAGGACATCAGCGCGGGTAGCCGAGCATTGCCGACAATACACGAGTGTACTGCACTCTGTATATGTCGGCGCAGTATTCAAACTCGGCGCGGGAAACGAGCGGGGAGGACGCCGCAGAAGGACGGCGGACCCGACGAAGAGGACACCCGAAGCCGCAGACGGACCCGACGAAGAGGACACCCGAAGCCGCAGACGGACGCCGGACCCCGACGAGGCCGCCGATGGACGCCGCGCAAGACACCAAAACTGTAAGTACAAAAAAAACTTTTTTTCCACAGGATTCGGGGCAACTTTAGGGGTGCGCGGTATACGCAGGAGCGCGTTATACCGCGATAAATACGGTATTCAAAATAAACAAATTTTCGATTATTTGAATTTCCGAATTCCAATTTTTTAGAATTTTTAAATTTTCGAATGTTCAAATTTACAAATTTTACAATTTTAAAATGTAAGAATTTATGAATTTTCGAATAATCGAATCTACGAATTGGTAAATTCTATTATTCGAAAATTAAATTCTAAAATTCGTAAATTCTAAAATGTAAAAATTAAAAAAAATTGTTCTTTTCGAATATTTCACAAATTTGCAAATTCTTCTTTGAAAAATCGAAAATCCGAAATTTCGGAAATTCGGAAATCCGAAAATCCCAAAAATAAGAACGGAAATTCAAAAGAACGAAAATCTGAAAATAAGAGCGAAATAATGAAAATTCGAAAACCTGAAAATTCTAAAATCTGAAATAATAACTATTACTGACTATTCAAATTTATGAATATTCAGAAGATTGATTAAACGGGTTTTTGTCTAATTTAATTTTTTTTTAAAATAATAATAATTTAAAACTAAACTAATTGCACATGTACTCTGTGCTGCTTCTCTTTCCCTGTCCAATCACAGGCTGGGGAAGGGTTTATAAAGGAGATGGATGAGTAAACGACACTGAACCTGTAAGACCGATGACATCTAGTGGTGGAAAATTAGTACTGCGGGGGACAGCTCCAGATTGAAGATGAGTTTTGCAGTATAAACTTTTTTTTTTATCCTTTAAATGTATTTTGTAAAACAAATTAGAGCTCTGCTTTGAATAGTTTACCTTTAAAAAAGTTTCCTTATTGTTAAATGACCTTTAATTATCTGGATCTGCAGGCTGAGGGAAACGGGGAACGCTGTAAATGACAAATAAGGGACAGCAATGCTAAGCGGCGACATTTGCCAGCATAGTTGGCTGATAAATAGCGAGTTGTGCGAATATTCTCTTCCGCGTCCTCCACGCTGCGCCTGGTCCGTCCATCACGGGCGAAGCTGGCGGTGTTATTACAGGCGGCAATCTGGATTTCATTCTTCATGTGCAGCTGTGTGATATGTAAACTGGGTATTAATCAGCTGTGATGGCGATAATTAGTCAGGGGAAGGTTATCGCTCTCTCTGCCAGATCGGCGGGATGCTTCCATGTTTTACGGGGAACTCACTGATGATAATAATAATGATAATAATAATAATAATAATAATAATAATAATAATAAAGATTAAAAAAATAATAATAAAAAAATAATAAAAAATTAAAAATGTAAATATTGATAAAATTTAAATAAAATACTGCTAATAATAATAATAATAATAATAATAATAATAATAATGAAAAAAATAATAATAAAAAAATAATAAATAATAAAAAATAAAAAAATGTAAATATTGATAAAATTTAAATAAAATACTGCTAATAATAATAATAATAATAATAATAATAATAATAATAATGAAAAAAATAATAATAAAAAAATAATAAAAAATTTAAATATTGATAACATTTAAATAAAATACTGCTAATAATAATAATAATAATAATAATAATAAAAAAATAATAAATAATTTAAAAAAATGTAAATATTGATAAAATTTAAATAAAATATGGTAATAACAATAATAATAATAATAATAATATTAA
The DNA here is from genome assembly GCF_905171775.1 of Rana temporaria. Classification (NCBI taxonomy): domain Eukaryota; kingdom Metazoa; phylum Chordata; class Amphibia; order Anura; family Ranidae; genus Rana; species Rana temporaria. The sequence continues at coordinate 525,221,190 of NC_053490.1, read as the reverse complement.
TAACAATAATGAAAAAATAATAAGAAGAAAATAATAAATAATAAAAAAATTAAATACTGCTAATAATAATAAAAAAATTATAATAAAAAAATAATAAATAATTAAAAAAAATGTAAATATTGATAAAATTTTAATAAAATATGGTAATAACAATAATAATAATAATAATATTAATAATAATAATGAAAAAATAATAATAAGAAAATAATAAATAATAAAAAAAATTAAATACTGCTAATAATAATAAAAAAATAATAATAAAAAAAATAATAAATAATTAAAAAAATGTAAATATTGATAAAATTTTAATAAAATATGGTAGTAATAATAATAATAATAATAATAATAATAATAATAATAATAATATTAATAATAATAATAAAAAATTATAAATAATAAAACATTTAAATACTGATAACATTTAAATAAAATACTGCTAATAATAATAATAATAATAATAATAATAATAATAATAATAATAATAATAATAATAATAATAAATAATAATAAAAAAATAATAAATAATTAAAAAAAATGTAAATATTGATAAAATTTTAATAAAATATGGTAATAATAATAATAATAATAATAATAATAATAATAATAATAAAATAATAATAAAACATTATAATAAAAATAAAATACTGATAAAATAATAATAAAAAAATCATAAATAATAAAAATAAAATAATAATAAATTACCTGGACTCTGATATTTCAAATCTTTTGGGACTTCTAAGCTCATTATAGTGAACATGATCTAATTATTTACTGTGGCCCACCTTCCCACACTGCTTTGATGGAACAGGAATTCATAGAACCTCTATTTTTTTTTTCTTTGCTGTCTCCCTTGTAATATTTTCCTCCACTTCCTGTCCCAGAGACACAAACAGGAAGTGAGGGGAAATAACAGTGAGGTAGTAAGAGAAATCCCCTCTATGAAGTTAAGAGTGCCTAGTAGAAAGTCTTCTAATTTAGAGGCAAGGGCGTAGATAAGGAGGGGGATAGGGGTCCAAAACCCCTCCAGAGCATTGGTGGCGCTGTAGTTAGCTCCAATAGTCGCTGCAATCACCGAAAACCCTACAGCTGCCACTCCCGCTACCTGTCAGGTAGGGAGGAATGAGCTAGATGCAAGCAGTAGGCTGGCTCTTGGCATAATTCTCCCCACTGACACCAATGAAGGGGCTCTATTACTCCCAATGACACCAAAGATGGGACACCATTTTTTACAATGACACCAACAGTGACACCCAATAACACCAATTATGGGGCCCAGTTTCTTCCAATGACACCAATGATGGGGAAAGTTTTCTCACAATGACACCAACAACGGAGCCCAATGACACCAATGATGGGGCGCAATTTCGCCCAATGACACCGACAATGACACCCAATAACACCAATGATGGGGCCCAATGACACCAATGATGGGGCACAATTCTCCCAATGACACCAACAACGGAGCCCAATGACACCAATGATGGGGCGCAATTTCGCCCAATGACACCGACAATGACACCCAATAACACCAATGATGGGGCTCAATGACACCAATGATGGGGCACAATTCTCCCAATGACACCAACAATGTGGCAACGTATTTCACAATGACACCAACAATGGCACCCAATGACACCAATGATGGGGCACAATTTCTCCCAATGATCTCAACAATAGCACCCAATGACACCAATGATGGGACATAATTTCTGCCAGTGACAACAACGATGGGGCACAATTGTTCCCACTGTAACAAATGACAGGGCACACATTCTCCCAAAAACACCAACAATGGCACCCAATGACAGGGCACAATTTCTCCAACAATGGGGCACCATTTCCCCCCAATTACACCAACAATGACACCCAATGACACCAACAATGGGGCACAATTGTTCCCAAAGACACCAGCAATGGTACTTAATGACACCAATGATGAGACACAATTTCTCCCTATGACACCAACGATGGTGCCCAATGACACCAATGATGAGGCACAATTTCTCCCAATGACACCAACAATGACAACAACAATGGGGCATAATTACTCCCAAAGACACTAACAAGGGCCCTCAATGACACAAATGATGGGACACAATTACCCCCAATGACACCAACAATGGAGCACAATTTCTCCCAATGACACCAACAATGGGGCACAATTACTCCCAAAGACACCAACAATGGTACCCAATGACACCAATAATGGGGAACAATTTCTCCCAAAAACACCAACAATGGCACCCAATGACAGGACACAATTTCTACAACAATTGGGCACCATTTCCCCCAATTACACCAACAATGACACCAACAATGGGGCACAATTGTTCCCAAAGACACCAGCAATGGTCCTCAATGACACCAATGATGAGGCACAATTTCTCCCAATGACACCAACAATGACAACAACAATGGGGCACAATTACTGCCAAAGACACTAACAAGGACCCTCAATGACACAAATGACGGGACACAATTACCCCCAATGACACCAATAATGGAGCACAATTTCTCCCAATGACACCAATGATGGAGCACAATTCCTGCCAGTGACACCAACGATGGGGCATCATTTTTTTACCACTGGCGTCAGGACCCTTTTTACTCCCAACAGCCACAATCCGCCCCCCCCCCTAAAGTCTGAAGGACACTAAACTGGCCCTTTGTTTATAAAGTTTGGAGACCCCTGATCTAGACAATAGGGCGTTCCCAAGCAGGCTTTGATATCCAATCAAAGAAAGGGCTAGATGATGCTGGACGTCCCCCAGTCAGGAAATGAGGCGGGCTTTATCTGACTTGCTAATGCACATGGTGAGAAGCTCGCAGTGTGCGGTGAAATCAGAGTAAGCCATTTCGGTACAGGAGAGGAGCCGGGACAAGCGTGCGAGACTGAAGGACAGGCCGGAGTTCTGCTTTAAAGGTGTCAAAGATTTGGCTGCGTCCGGCGTTTTAACGGCATCAGCTGACACGGCTGTATCGCAAACCGGGCAGCGATGGACGGTGGGGGGGGAGAGGGGTCAATCAACATTTGCATAAAGCAATTAAAGTGCGACGCGGAGAATTGCTATCCCAGCGCAGATCTCGGTTCGCTGACCTGATTGGATATCGATTGCCAATCAGGGGCCCCTATTAGGTGACAGTCTCATTAGCGCGGTGACGGCTGCAGTACAGCGCAGCGTTCGGGGAGCGCGGCTCCCGTCTTTGTTACGTCACTTGTGAAATCGCAATCTTTTTTTTTTTTTTTCATTAAATTTTCATTAAATTTTTCTTGTTTGGCTCCTATGGAGGAATGTCTATAAATCGGTGATTTAGGGGGCGGGGGAGGGGGGTGTCGTAGATAATGCACCGAGCGCTGACCGCCGATCATTCCATCAGCGCTCTGCAATTAGCTTAATGCAGGCCGAGCGTGGAGAAGACATTCTTACCGTCAGGAAATGCTGAGCAGGCAGAAATAGTTCTCTGCTCTGTCATACTGCCAGCATTCCGTCCGTGGCTCGGGAGCCCCATGTGTCAATAACAGTGCCGGCCCAAGACATTGTGCTGCCTGGGACCAAGAATGAAACGCTGCCCCCCCCCCCCCCCCAGAAAAAAAATCACACCAACCAAAAGGCCCCCACATTCATTATTTTATATCATGATAACTAAAGAGGACCTGTCATTGCTCTATACTTGTATAAAGGAGTATAAAGAGGACCTGTCATGGCTCTATACATGTATAAAGGAGTATAAAGAGGACCTGTCATGGCTCTATACATGTATAAAGGAGTATAAAGAGGACCTGTCATGGCTCTATACATGTATAAAGGAGTATAAAGAGGACCTGTCATGGCTCTATACATGTATAAAGGAGTATAAAGAGGACCTGTCATGGCTCTATACATGTATAAAGGAGTATAAAGAGGACCTGTCATGGCTCTATACATGTATAATGGAGTATAACGAGGGCATGTCAAAAAAATGTGCATTAGTCTTAATGCTCACCCCTAAGCCCCCTATCCCCCCCCCCCCAGCACAAATCTTTACCCCCCCTCCCAAAAAAAAAAGAGTCCTCCTCCTTGCACAAATTTTCTGCAAGGACGTCATTTGCTTCAAAGTGAACGTGAATGGCGTCCAGCGCCATTCACAAATCACTTACGCAAACGACGTAGATTTCAAATTTCGCGACGCGGGAACGACGGGTATCCTTAGCATTGGCTGCGCCTGCTATTAGCAGGCGCAGCCTTACGCTAAGCACGCCGTACGGAAACGACGTAACTTGTGTACACAGGGCCCGCGCAACAATTGTGAATCGGTGTTAGTACGCAATTTGCATACTATACACTGAGCACAATGGGAGCGCCCCCTAGCGGTCAACGCAAGAATGCAGCCTAAAATCAGCGTGGCATAAGAGCCTTATGCCACGCAGATTTTAGGCTGCAGTCGGCATTACGATGTTCCTGAATCAGGAGCACTCGTAATGCCGGGGCAAGTAAGCAATTGTGCTGCGTAACCTATGGTTACACAGGCGCAATTGCTTCTTGAATCTGGGCCCATGTGTTTGTAAAGGCAGGCGTCCCAATACTTATGACAATATAGAGTATATACTGTATATATACACAGTAGCCCCCACATTGCCCAATCAGAAAACATCTTTTATTGGCTGGGTCTTCCAAAACCTATAATGTACACAGAGCGGGCGTGTGCGTCCTCCCGTCCCCAGATAACCTTGCGGCGCTCACCCCCGACTTGTCCTTCTGAGATAATAAAGCCGACGTGATCGGCGCACAGGCAGTTGTTAGTGTAATATTTGTTCATGCGCTCTCCGCCAAACTTCCTGCGCTCACCCCCAGGGGGCAGGCGGCCAGGTCTTAATTACCAATTAAACCAGAATTTGTAGCGGAGGGAAATTTCTGAGCCACTCTTCTTTTTTCTTTTTTTATTCAGAGCTTAAACTGCGGGAAATATTAAATATTTTATTCTCACCGTAAACAACGGACGCTGCGCGCGTCTTACTGCGAAGGAGATCCAAGGAAGGAACTGAATTCATCTGAAGTGCCGCCTAACTTTATATTTTATATATATTTATAGATATAGATATATACAGTGGCCCAGATTCACGCCGTCGTATCTCTGAATCTGAGGCGTCGTATCTTGGCGCCTGATTCAAAGAATCAGATACGCCAGAATTTGTCTAAGATACGACCAGCGTAAGTCTCCTACGCCGTTGTATCTTAACTGCATATTTACGCTGGCCGCTAGGGGCGTGTACGCTGATTTACGCCTAGAAATATGTAAATCAGCTAGATACGCCTATTCACGAACGTACGCCCGGCCATCGCATTACAGATACGCCGTTTACGTTAGGCTTTTCCCGGCGTAAAGTTACCCCTGCTATATGAGGCGTACCAATGTTAGGTATGGACGTCGGAACAGCGTCAAATTTTTCACGTTTTACGTCGTTTGCGTAAAGTCGTTCGTGAATAGGGCTGGGCGTCATTTACGTTCACGTCGAAAGCATTGGCTTCTTGCGGGTTAATTTGGAGCATGCGCACTGGGATACTTTCACGGGCGGCGCATGCGTTGTTCGGAGAAAGCGTCATTTACGTGGGGTCACCATACATTTACATAATACACGCCCACATCTTCCACATTTGAATTAAGCGGGCTTACGCCGGCCTATTTACGCTACGCCGCCGCAACTTTGCTTTGAGAATACTGCACTTGCCTGTCAAAGTTGCGGAGGCGTAACGTAAATAGGATACGTTACGCCCGCACAAAGATGGGCTCTCCTACGTGAATCCGGGCCAGTCTATCTATCTATCTATCTATCTATCTATCTATCTATCTATCTATCTATCTATCTATCTAAGGGCTGGCAGGGGGGGCAGGGTGGAAATCTCCCCCCAGGCTGGTGACACTATGCACAGCCACTGGCCGCCACTACCAAATGCTGTCTTTGCAGAGCAGGAATATGCCTGCTGGAGCTCTGTTTACACAGTTCACGACCGCTGCTCACCTCCCACTGTGCAACCGTGCCTGTGTCAGCTCCGAGGTAGATGGCTGCAGAGCTGAGCTATGTCTCGTCTCACACATAGCTCAGCCTCAGCGCTGACATCCCCTTCTCTCTCTGCACAGACAAGAGGACTCTGATGTAAGGGGAGGCTCTGTGCGGACTCTGATGTAAGGGGAGGCTCTGTGCGGACTCTGATGTAAGGGGGTCCTCTGTCCGGACTCTGATGTAAGGGGTGCCTCTGTGCGGACCCTGATGTAAGGGGGGCCTCTGTCCGGACTCTGATGTAAGGGGTGCCTCTGTGCGGACCCTGATGTAAGGGGGGCCTCTGTCCGGACTCTGATGTAAGGGGTGCCTCTGTGCGGACTCTGATGTAAGAAGGGCCTCTCTGCGGACTCTGATGTAAGGGGGGCCTCTCTGCGGACTCTGATGTAAGGGGGGCTCTGTGCGGACTCTGATGTAAGGGGGGCCTCTCTGCGGACTCTGATGTAAGGGGGGCCTCTCTGTGGACTCTGATGTAAGGGGGGCCTCTGCACGGACTCTGATGTAAGGGGGGCCTCTCTGTGGGTAACCAGCCGCCATGTTCTTCTACTCCCGAGTGGCATCAGAGACATTACTATTGGCCTAGATTTCCCTGGGCTGTCTTAATGAGAGGGCACACCTGGGCACTGCCCACGGACCCCAGCTGCATGGGGGGCCCCTGCACTTTCTCCAAAGCAGCTGGTCCTTGAGCCCACGCTGCCCCGAAATTGGTGGCCCCCATGATGGCACTGAGAGTGATAGATGCAAAGGGGGGGAGTCTGCCTCCTACCTATTTGATGTCTGTTTACCTGCACTGTCATCATTGTAGGGGCCCCAGAGCATCACTTTGCCCAGGGGCCCATGATGCTATTTAGAGTTCCACTTTATAATCTGGAGCCGGTTATCTCGGGCCTTCAGCCAACAAGGAACATCTGGCCAGTGATAAATCCCCTCTGACAGTTGACTCGGGGTTTCGATATTCCAGGATCCACATTGAATTAGAGCAGAAGGGAAGCTAACGCGTTCCGATGAGGCGTCTGGGCGGATTTTTAGGTCAGCGGTTAAGGATCCGTCATTTCTCCGGCGCGGCTCTTTTCTTCTCCTCCGACGTTAATCTGAAGGACAAATCTGTAAAAATGACCCGGGGGAGGGGGGGAGCTTGTCAGTCCGGATTGGAGCTCGGACCTCCGGTAATGAGATTCTAGATGCTGCAAGTAGGACGCAGCCGGCGCGGCACAATAGGATGCGCCGTTCGCTCTGCGACGCAGCGGCGCGAGGAGTTCGTTGCCAGCAGAGACCGGCGAGACGCGGACCTTTGAAGAGCTGGCACGCAACTGAAACGAATCTTGTAAGAGGCGCGGCGGCAGACTCCCAACATGCGCTGGCCTCAGATGTCCTCCCACGGGGGGGGGGGGGGGGGAGGGGAGGGGGGGGGATTATTTTATCACACATACGACTTTATATAGAGAATCTACAGAAGACACAAATTATTGCAGCTCCGTGATGATTATTTTACCATCAGATCTCACCCAGTCAGGGCCCATCCTAGGGCCACAGACGCCTGGGTGCAGAAATATTTCTGGTGCCCCCCACATGGGCGTGGTCATCTTTACTAACTCCTCCCCTTTACAGATGTTTCTATGGCTACAACTCAAACACAGAGATGCTCCCCTAAGAAGTCTTCATTAGTGTCCCCCATCAGAGCCCCCCCCCACAGCAGGTGTCCCCCATCAGAGCCCCCCATAGCAGGTGTCCCCATCAGAGCCCCCCACAGCAGGTGTCCCCATCAGAGCCCCCCACAGCAGGTGTCCCCCATCAGAGCCCCCCCCCCCACAGCAGGTGTCCCCCATCAGAGCCCCCCCAGCAGGTGTCCCCCATCAGAGCCCCCACAGCAGGTGTCCCCCATCAGAGCCCCCCACAGCAGGTGTCCCCCACAGCAGGTGTCCCCATCAGAGCCCCCCACAGCAGGTGTCCCCCATCAGAGCCCCCCCACAGCAGGTGTCTCCATCAGAGCCCCCCCAGCAGGTGTCCCCCATCAGAGCCCCCACAGCTGGTGTCGCCCATCAGAGCCCCCCACAGCAGGTGTCCCCCATCAGAGCCCCTCACATCAGGTGTCCCCCATCAGAGCCCCCACAGCAGGTGTCCATCAGAGCCCCCCCACAGCAGGTGTCCCCCATCAGAGCCCCCCCCCACAGCAGGTGTCCCCCATCAGAGTCCCCCACAGCAGGTGTCCCCCATCAGAGCCTCCCCAGCAGGTGTCCCCCATCAGAGCCCCCCCAGCAGGTGTCCCCCATCAGAGCCTCCCCAGCAGGTGTCCCCCATCAGAGCCTCCCCAGCAGGTGTCCCCCATCAGAGCCCCCCCCAGCAGGTGTCCCCCATCAGAGCCCCCCCAGCAAGTGTCCCCCATCAGAGCCCCCCAGAGCAGGTGTCCCCCATCAGAGCCCCCCACAGCAGGTGTCCCCCATCAGAGCCCCCCCCCACAGCAGATGTCCCCCATCAGAGCCTCCCCCACAGCAGGTGTCCCCCATCAGAGCCCCCCACAGCAGGTGTCCCCCATCAGAGCCCCCCCCACAGTAGGTGTCCCCCATCAGAGCCCCCCCACAGCAGGTGTCCCCCATCAGAACCCCCCCACAGCAGGTGTCCCCCATCAGAGCACCCCCCACAGCAGGTGTCCCTCATCAGAGCCCCCCACAGCAGGTGTCCCCCATCAGAGCCCCCCAGCAGGTGTCTCCCATCAGAGCCCCCCACAGCAGGTGTCCCCCATCAGAGCCCCCCAGAGCAGGTGTCCCCCATCAGAGCCCCCCACAGCAGGTGTCCCCCACAGCAGGTGTCCCCATCAGAGCCCCCCACAGCAGGTGTCCCCCATCAGAGCCCCCCCCCCACAGCAGGTGTCCCCCATCAGAGCCCCCCCACAGCAGGTGTCCCCATCAGAGCCCCCCACAGGTGTCCCCATCAGAGCCACCCACAGCAGGTGTCCCCCATCAGAGCCCCCCCCAGCAGGTGTCCCCCATCAGAGCCCCCCACAGCAGGTGTCCCCCATCAGAGCCCCCCCCAGCAGGTGTCCCCCATCAGAGCCCCTCACAGCAGGTGTCCCCCATCAGAGCCCCCCCACAGCAGGTGTCCCCCATCAGAGCCCCCCACAGCAGGTGTCCCCCATCAGAGCCCCCCCCACAGTAGGTGTCCCCCATCAGAGCCCCCCCACAGCAGGTGTCCCCCATCAGAACCCCCCCACAGCAGGTGTCCCCCATCAGAGCACCCCCCACAGCAGGTGTCCCTCATCAGAGCCCCCCACAGCAGGTGTCCCCCATCAGAGCCCCCCAGCAGGTGTCTCCCATCAGAGCCCCCCACAGCAGGTGTCCCCCATCAGAGCCCCCCAGAGCAGGTGTCCCCCATCAGAGCCCCCCACAGCAGGTGTCCCCCACAGCAGGTGTCCCCATCAGAGCCCCCCACAGCAGGTGTCCCCCATCAGAGCCCCCCCCCCCACAGCAGGTGTCCCCCATCAGAGCCCCCCCACAGCAGGTGTCCCCATCAGAGCCCCCCACAGGTGTCCCCATCAGAGCCACCCACAGCAGGTGTCCCCCATCAGAGCCCCCCCCAGCAGGTGTCCCCCATCAGAGCCCCCCACAGCAGGTGTCCCCCATCAGAGCCCCCCCCAGCAGGTGTCCCCCATCAGAGCCCCTCACAGCAGGTGTCCCCCATCAGAGCCCCCCACATCCGGTGTCCCAATAGATCAGTACTTGTCCAAAGAAGTCCGCCCTCTAGTGGCTGCAAAGCTGTATATGAAATATGATGATAAAAAAACGGCAGAAAATTAAAAATAAATAAAAGCCACAAGAAAATAATGTTCAATGAATTTCTAAGCTTACGCCATCAAAACGAACCCTCAGAAGATAAGAGACTCTCTCTTCGTAGTGTAAAGGATTTCCTGTTCTGCGTTTGCTTGGCTGGCGCACTCTCCTGCGGAGACGGAGGTTACCATAGAAACTTTAATGACTAAGACAGTCAAGGGTCCGTTCTCAGCCACTTTGAAATGCCACGTCTCCAAAATCAAGTATCTTCTTATAAAATGTAATTTGATGGATTTTTTTTTTAAATGACAGAGGTTAACGAGTTCAAAAACATCAATAATGTCATTTGTATATTTTATTATTATTATTTGATTTAGGCCTCTCACATAAGAATGGACAGGATGATAACTTTTTTATTGTTTATTTTTATTGTTTATTTTTTATTATCATATCAGTGGCAATTATGGCTTCCATGAACCACTTGCTGACCGCCGCCTACGTGGGCAGAATGGCACGGCTGAGCAAAGCGCCGCACCTGTACGCCGCTTTGAATTTTGCGCCCGTGCGGGCGTACTTGCGCAGTCGCCTGCAGCGAGCTTCGTGACCGCGCCCTCGGGACCCGCGGACTCAATGTCTCCCTGTTCTGCCTAGTGACAGGACACTGATCTACTGCTCCTTGAAATCGGGAGCAGTGATCAGTGTCGTGTCACATGTAGCCCCGCCCCCACACAGTTAGAATCACTCCCTAGGGTTCACTTAACTTCTTCCTCGCCCGGCAGAACGGGGAGATACCTATGTAAACAAGGCATCTCTCTGTTCTGCCTAGTGACAGGACAGTGATCTAATGCTCCCTGTGATCGGGAGCAGTGATCAGTGTCGTGTCACATGTAGCCCCGCCCCCACACAGTTAGAATCACTCCCTAGGACACACTTAACCCCTTCCTCGCCTGGCAGAACGGGGAGATACCTATGTAAACAAGGCATTTCCCTGTTCTGCCTAGTGACAGGACAGTGATCTAATGCTCCCTGTGATCGGGAGCAGTGATCAGTGTCGTGTCACATGTAGCCCCGCCCCCACACAGTTAGAATCACTCCCTAGGACACACTTAACCCCTTCCTCGCCTGGCAGAACGGGGAGATACCTATGTAAACAAGGCATTTCCCTGTTCTGCCTAGTGACAGGACAGTGATCTACTGCTCCCTGTGATCGGGAGCAGTGATTGCTGTCATGTCAGTGGTAGCCCAGCCCCCCCCCCCACAGTTAGAATCACTCCCTAGGACACACTTAACCCCTTCCTCGCCCGGCAGAACGGGGAGATACCTATGTAAACAAGGCATTTCCCTGTTGTGCCTATTATTATTATTATACAGGATTTATATAGCGCCAACAGTTTGTGCAGCGCTTTACAACATGAGGGAAGACAGTACAGTTACAATACAATTCAATACAGGAGGGATCAGAGGGCCCTGCTTGTTAGAGCTTACAATCTAGAAAGTGACAGGACAGTGATCTACTGCTCCCTGTGATCAGGAGCAGTGATTGCTGCCATGTCAGTGATAGCCCATGCCCCACACAGTTAGAATCACTCCCTAGGACACACTTTACCCCTTCACTGCCAGTGTCATTTACACAGTAACCAGTGCATTTTTATAGCACTGATCGCTGTATAAATGACAATGGTCCCAAAATAGCGTCAAAAGTGTCCGATGTGTCCGCCATAATGTCGCAGTCATGATAAAAATCGCTGATCGCCGCCATTAGTAGTAAAAAAAAATATTAATAAAAATGCCATAAAACGATCTCCTATTTTGTAGACGCTATAACTTTTGCGCAAACCAATCGATAAGCGCTTATTGCGATATTTTTTTTTACCAAAAATATGTAAAATAATACGTATCGGCCTAAACTGAGGGAAAAAAAGTTTTTTTAATATATTTTTGGGGAATATTTATTATAGCAAAAAGTAAAAAATATTGCATTTTTTTTTTTAATTGTCGCTCTTTTTTGTTTATAGCGCAAAAATAAAAACGCAGAGGTGATCAAATACCACCAAAAGAAAGCTCTATTTGTGGGGAAAAAAGGACGCCAATTTTGTTTGGGAGCCACGTCTCACGACCGCGCAATTGTCAGTTAAAGCGACGCAGTGCCGAATCGCAAAAAAAGTGCTCTGGTCTTTGGGCAGCCAAATGGTCCGGGGCTGAAGTGGTTAAACTACTTTTAGTTTATGTTGGAACTACAACTCAATATTGTTAACATTTATGTGATCTTTTCTTTTGCTGCCACCATACGTACTTCGGTATGCTAATTGTTAAAATTCAATAAACTAATTTGACAAAAAAAAATGGCATTTGGCTACAGGGTTGCATAGCTGTGTAATTGTCATTCAAAGTGTGACAGCGCTGAACGCTAGACATGTGCACTGCCAAAAAAATCTTTTTTTTTCGTTTATGTTATTTTCGTTTTTTTTTTGGGGGGGGGGGGGGGAATTAAAAAAATAAAAAAATAAAAATTTTGTTTTTGTTTCATTTGTTTTTTTTATTTTTTCGGAAATTCGGTAAAACCGAAAACATTTTTTTTTACGTTTTATACGTTTTTTTGCTTTTTTCGTAAATTCGGGAAATATGAAAATTCGGAAATAAAAAAAATCGTAAATACGAATATTTGGAAATTAAAAATTCTGAAATTCAAAAAATTCGTCCAAAAGTCCAAAAATTCGGAAATTGAAAAATTCGGAAATACGAAAATTTGGAAATTCAAAAAAATATTTTTTTTTCTTTTTTTTTTTATTCGTTTTTTTTATTCTTTCGGAAATTCGAAAAAAAAATGCGTTTTATTCGTTTTTTCAGAAATTCGGAAAAATTCGAAGATTCGGAAATTAAAAAATTTAGAAATACGGAAATTTAAAAATTCGGAAATTTAAAAATTCGGAAATACGAAAATTCGGAAATTCGACATTTTCGGAAATCCGAAAATTCGGAAATTCAAAATTTTCGGAAGTCCAAAAATTTGGAAATAAAAAATGTGTTAATACGAATTTTCGTTAAAAAACGAATTTGAAACTAATGGCCAGATTCACAGCAGTAATACGCCGGCGTATCTACTGATACGCCGGCGTATTTTCAAATTTGCCGCGTCGTATCTTGATTTGGAATCCTCAAACCAAGATACGACGGCTTTTGGCAAAGATCCGACAGGCCTTCAGATCATAGGTGTAATTTTCCGGCGGCCGCTGGGTGGAGTTTGCGTTGTTTTCCAGCGTCGGGTATGCAAATTAGCTTTTACGGCGATCCACGAAGGTCGGTTTTTCCCGTCGCAAACATAAGCCTGCTTTTTCATGGCTTACATTTAGACCAGCCATGTTAAAGTATGGCCGTCGTTCCCGCGTCAAATTTTAAATGTTTTATTTTTTTGCGTAAGACGTCCGGGAATACGAAAGTACGCAACGCACGGCGCCGTAATTTTGCGCAAAGCACGGCGGGAAACTTCCAAACAGAGCATGCGCAGAACGTTCAGCGCGGGAACGCGCCTAATTTAAATGATACACGCCCCATTTGAATTAGGCGGGCTTGCGCTGGACGGCTTTACTCTATGCCGCCGAAAGTTTACACGCAAGTGCTTTGTGAATCAAGCACTTACGATGGAAACTTGCGGCGGCGTAACGTAAACGGGATACGATACGCCGCCGCAAATCTGCATGAATCTGGCCCTAAACAAATTGCACATGTCTACTGAACGATGAAAATTTGCCTGCGCAGGAAAGGGGGGGGGGGGGTGAAAGTGCCCAGTATTGAAGTGGTTAATTATGATCATTAGCTCCATCTAGTGTCCATAATGTTGTGTTTTCCTGATTCACAGCATTCTATGAAATGATAACATTCGACCTGAAGATAAAATAGCCTAATAATATATATATATATTTTTTTTCATAAGCACGCCCCCAAGATTCCAGGAAGTACACACGGGCCTCGCGTATTTAGACGGTGAATTTTCCTCCCCGGCTGCGTCATTCAAGCTTCAATAAAACGTCTTAATTATTCGGCGTTAACAAAGCCCGCCGTCTATCTTGCCCAAATATTTTTACATTGAAGAGAAATAAATATGTCAGGAGCGATTCTGCTGCTAACAAGCAAATTAGCTAAACCGACGTGAATGTCTCCTTCCCAGAATGCCTTGCTGCCTCTTGGCTTTTGTTTAGCGGCTCATTGCGCCCCGGAGGAGAGGAAGATCAAAGCGGGATTAGCGCTTTTTGTGTTGTTTTACTCGGGGGCAGCGCCACTTCCCTGAGGGAGGCCGAGCCTTTGTAGTGATGGGAGTTTTTTTTTTTTTATGCGCCGAGGATTTTGCGCTCGCTGCTTACGTGTAGACGGCTCCTGGCTTTGAACGCGCAATTAGAAGGAAAAAAAAAAAGTACTTCTAGGAATGAATATGTAAATGAACTTTACCGCTGAATAATATCTCTGATTAGTGCGCTGGGTGATGTTGGATAGACGTGTGTCAGGTATGCACAGCGCAGGAGATCCTCGCGACATTCCTAACAACTCTTATGTCGCGTACAGACGGTCGTTTTATGTGATGAAAAAAAACAACATTTCTCAAACTTCATTTTCAAAAACTATGTAGCATACAGGGGCGGACTGACAGCTCATGGGGCCCCCGGGCAAAAGAAGATCATGGGGCCCCCTGTGTCCCCGCCCACGTTCAAGCTATATCCACACAAAGTCCCACCTACATATTGCACTGCCCACATTGCAAATAATTTCTCTACACAATGTTCAAAATAAATGTTTATTATAGGAATTTAATTCTTGCCACTGACCACCAATGTAAGGAACATTCTTCTCACTGACCACCAATGTAAGGAACATTCTTCTCACTGACCACCAATGTAAGGAACATTCTTCTCACTGATCACCAATGTAAGGAACATTCTTCCCACTGATCACCAATGTAAGGGACATTCTTCCCACTGATCACCAATGTAAGGAACATTCTTCCCACTGATCACCAATGTAAGGGACATTCTTCTCACTGATCACCAATGTAAGGGACATTCTTCTCACTGATCACCAATGTAAGGGACATTCTTCTCACTGATCACCAATGTAAGGGACATTCTTCTCACTGATCACCAATGTAAGGGACATTCTTCCCACTGATCACCAATGTAAGGGACATTCTTCTCACTGATCACCAATGTAAGGAACATTCTTCTCACTGATCACCAATGTAAGGGACATTCTTCCCACTGATCACCAATGTAAGGAACATTCTTCTCACTGATCACCAATGTAAGGAACATTCTTCCCACTGATCACCAATGTAAGGAACATTCTTCCCACTGATCACCAATGTAAGGGGCATTCTTCCCACTGATCACCAATGTAAGGGGCATTCTTCTCACTGATCACCAATGTAAGGAACATTCTTCCCACTGATCACCAATGTAAGGGACATTCTTCCCACTGATCACCAATGTAAGGAACATTCTTCTCACTGATCACCAATGTAAGGAACATTCTTCCCACTGATCACCAATGTAAGGGACATTCTTCTCACTGATCACCAATGTAAGGGCATTCTTCCCACTGATCACCAATGTAAGGGGCATTCTTCTCACTGATCACCAATGTAAGGAACATTCTTCCCACTGATCACCAATGTAAGGGACATTCTTCCCACTGATCACCAATGTAAGGAACATTCTTCCCACTGATCACCAATGTAAGGAACATTCTTCTCACTGATCACCAATGTAAGGGACATTCTTCCCACTGATCACCAATGTAAGGGACATTCTTCCCACTGATCACCAATGTAAGGGACATTCTTCTCACTGATCACCAATGTAAGGAACATTCTTCTCACTGATCACCAATGTAAGGGACATTCTTCTCACTGATCACCAATGTAAGGGACATTCTTCTCACTGATCACCAATGTAAGGAACATTCTTCTCACTGATCACCAATGTAAGAAACATTCTTCTCACTGATCACCAATGTAAGGAACATTCTTCCCATTGATCACCAATGTAAGGAACATTCTTCCCACTGATCACCAATGTAAGGAACATTCTTCCCACTGATCACCAATGTAAGGAACATTCTTCTCACTGATCACCAATGTAAGGAACATTCTTCTCACTGATCACCAATGTAAGGGACATTCTTCCCACTGATCACCAATGTAAGGGACATTCTTCTCACTGATCACCAATGTAAGGAACATTCTTCCCACTGATCACCAATGTAAGGAACATTCTTCCCACTGATCACCAATGTAAGGAACATCCTTTCCACTGATCACCAATGTAAGGAACATTCTTCTCACTGATCACCAATGTAAGAGACATTCTTCTCACTGATCACCAATGTAAGGGACATTCTTCCCACTGATCACCAATGTAAGGAACATTCTTCCCACTGATCACCAATGTAAGGAACATCCTTTCCACTGATCACCAATGTAAGGAACATTCTTCTCACTGATCACCAATGTAAGGAACATTCTTCTCACTGATCACCAATGTAAGGAACATTCTTCCCACTGATCACCAATGTAAGGGACATTCTTCCCACTGATCACCAATGTAAGGGACATTCTTCCCACTGATCACCAATGTAAGGGACATTCTTCTCACTGATCACCAATGTAAGGAACATTCTTCCCACTGATCACCAATGTAAGGAACATTCTTCTCACTGATCACCAATGTAAGGAACATTCTTCCCACTGATCACCAATGTAAGGGACATTCTTCTCACTGATCACCAATGTAAGGGACATTCTTCCCACTGATCACCAATGTAAGGAGCATTCTTCCCACTGATCACCAATGTAAGGGACATTCTTCCCACTGATCACCAATGTAAGGGACATTCTTCTCACTGATCACCAATGTAAGGAACATTCTTCCCACTGATCACCAATGTAAGGGACATTCTTCCCACTGATCACCAATGTAAGGGACATTCTTCCCACTGATCACCAATGTAAGGAGCATTCTTCCCACTGATCACCAATGTAAGGAACATTCTTCCCACTGATCACCAATGTAAGGAACATTCTTCCCACTGATCACCAATGTAAGGGACATTCTTCTCACTGATCACCAATGTAAGGGGCATTCTTCTCACTGATCACCAATGTAAGGAACATTCTTCCCACTGATCACCAATGTAAGGAACATTCTTCCCACTGATCACCAATGTAAGGAACAATCTTCTCACTGATCACCAATGTAAGGAACATTCTTCCCACTGATCACCAATGTAAGGAACATTCTTCTCACTGATCACCAATGTAAGGAACATTCTTCTCACTGATCACCAATGTAAGGGACATTCTTCCCACTGATCACCAATGTAAGGGACATTCTTCTCACTGATCACCAATGTAAGGGCATTCTTCCCACTGATCACCAATGTAAGGGACATTCTTCTCACTGATCACCAATGTAAGGGACATTCTTCTCACTGATCACCAATGTAAGGGACATTCTTCCCACTGATCACCAATGTAAGGGACATTCTTCCCACTGATCACCAATGTAAGGAACATTCTTCTCACTGATCACCAATGTAAGGGACATTCTTCTCACTGATCACCAATGTAAGGGACATTCTTCTCACTGATCACCAATGTAAGGAACATTCTTCTCACTGATCACCAATGTAAGGAACATTCTTCCCACTGATCACCAATGTAAGGAACATTCTTCTCACTGATCACCAATGTAAGGAACATTCTTCTCACTGATCACCAATGTAAGGGACATTCTTCCCACTGATCACCAATGTAAGGGACATTCTTCCCACTGATCACCAATGTAAGGAACATTCTTCCCACTGATCACCAATGTAAGGAACATTCTTCTCACTGATCACCAATGTAAGGAACATTCTTCTCACTGATCACCAATGTAAGGGACATTCTTCCCACTGATCACCAATGTAAGGGACATTCTTCCCACTGATCACCAATGTAAGGGGCATTCTTCCCACTGATCACCAATGTAAGGAACATTCTTCTCACTGATCACCAATGTAAGGGACATTCTTCCCACTGATCACCAATGTATGGAACATTCTTCTCACTGATCACCAATGTAAGGAACATTCTTCCCACTGATCACCAATGTAAGGGACATTCTTCTCACTGATCACCAATGTAAGGAACATTCTTCTCACTGATCACCAATGTAAGGGACATTCTTCCCACTGATCACCAATGTAAGGGACATTCTTCTCACTGATCACCAATGTAAGGGACATTCTTCCCACTGATCACCAATGTAAGGGACATTCTTCCCACTGATCACCAATGTAAGGAACATTCTTCCCACTGATCACCAATGTAAGGGACATTCTTCCCACTGATCACCAATGTAAGGGACATTCTTCTCACTGATCACCAATGTAAGGGACATTCTTCTCACTGATCACCAATGTAAGGGACATTCTTCTCACTGATCACCAATGTAAGGGACATTCTTCTCACTGATCACCAATGTAAGGGCATTCTTCCCACTGATCACCAATGTAAGGAACATTCTTCTCACTGATCACCAATGTAAGGGACATTCTTCTCACTGATCACCAATGTAAGGAACATTCTTCTCACTGATCACCAATGTAAGGGACATTCTTCCCACTGATCACCAATGTAAGGAACATTCTTCCCACTGATCACCAATGTAAGGGACATTCTTCCCACTGATCACCAATGTAAGGAACATTCTTCTCACTGATCACCAATGTAAGGGACATTCTTCTCACTGATCACCAATGTAAGGGACATTCTTCTCACTGATCACCAATGTAAGGAACATTCTTCTCACTGATCACCAATGTAAGGGACATTCTTCTCACTGATCACCAATGTAAGGAACATTCTTCTCACTGATTACCAATGTAAGGAACATTCTTCCCACTGATCACCAATGTAAGGGACATTCTTCTCACTGATCACCAATGTAAGGGACATTCTTCTCACTGATCACCAATGTAAGGGACATTCTTCTCACTGATCACCAATGTAAGGAACATTCTTCTCACTGATCATCAATGTAAGGTGCATTCTTAGTGTACAGATGACAGTATCAGGCCGCTTTCACACTGGGGTGGCGGCAGCGGTAAAGCGCCACTATTTTTAGCGGCGCTTTACCGTAATTTTTGTGGAGATATTCGGCTGCTAGTGGGGCGCTTTTAACCCCCACTAGTGTCTGAAAAAGGGATAAAACAACCTGCAAAGTGCCGCTGCATTTCAATGGGCATAGATGCTGCTTGCAGGACATTTTTTAACGTCCTGCTAGCGCATCGCCTCAGTGTGAAAGTATCTGGCTTTCACATTTACACTGCAGGGGAGAAATTTTTCAGGTGCTTTTCAGGCGCTATTTTTAGCCCAAAAGCGCATGAAAAACATCCCAGTGTGAAGGGGGACTTAGGGAAAAGCACTCAGTGTATACATTTCAATGATTTTATGTAATTCATATATAGGGAATAACACTCACTTACGCCCAGGTTTACACTGACAGCAGGAATTAAATCATGCAAGTTCAGCTAAACTCGCACGATTTCATACCCGCACGTCAGTGCGAGTTTGGCGGGCGATTTCAGAGACATCTGAGCGGGTTGCTGCACAGATGTCGACGGAAATTGCACCCCAAAGTCAGCAAAAGTTGCAAAGAAACTACTTTTGGGAATCGGTGCAGGGCCACAAATGGGGCATCGCACTTATTCAGGTAGTGCCTTTACCATGCGATTTGACATGTCAAATCGCATGGTAAATTGCTCCTATGTAAACCAGAGCTAAGTGCTATTCCCTATATATAACACTGATATCTATACACTGAGTGCTGTACCAGATATCAGTGTGCATTAGTGAATAGCACTTGATCTGGTAAATAGGCACAGCACAGGGCAAGAAGGAAGGAACCAGGAAGTAACACTCAGCATGGCTCTTAGAACACAGACACAGTAACTGCACTGATTTCATTATCACACTGACCTCCTGCTGCTGCACAAGGCAGATCAGTGTGGATTGATGCCGTTTGAAATTCCAAGCTGACTCAGTCAGCTCTCCTCTATGTGAATTGTGCAGTGCTTTCTGCCTCAAAGGCTCCAGCTCCTTCACAGACTGTAACCCACGGCAGACTTATGGCCCCGCCCCCTCAGCTGGATTCCCCAGGAGAGAGCAGGGGGGATAGGTGGCTGGAGCGCCTGTCTCAGAATATCCCCGCACGGCTCAGGGCTCTGATGAGCCACCCATCCCAGCCAACAAACACCTCTGAGCTGCTCACACAGCCACAGCCAATGGTTCCATAGCACTGCTTCCTCGGGGGTACAGTTTTTTATTTAATTGTGCATAATAATCAGCGCTGCTGCGGGCACCTTCAGGGACAGACTGAGCCGGCCGGGCCCCCCTCCCCACGGGCCCTCGGGAACTGCCCGACTCACCGAATGGTCAGTCCGCCCCTGGTAGCATACATACCATCGGTTTTTCCAAAAGCTCTAGCAAAGCGCGGTTACGTTCAGCACGTACGACGGCACTCTGTTCCATTCAAACTTGCGTCCTAACTTGCTTCTGAGCATGCGCGGGTTTAAAAACGTTGTTTTAATCGTCGTTTTGCCCACACACGGTCATTTTTAATGACCCAAAAAACGATGTTTTTGAAAAACGACATAAAAAATTCAAGCATGATCGAATATTTTTTTTGTCGTTTTTTTTTAAGACATAAAACGTTGTTTTGCCCACACACTATGGGCCAGATTCAGGTACATTAGCGGCGGCGTAACGTATCCCATTTACGTTACACCGCCGCAAGTTTACAGCGTAAGTGCCTGATTCACAAAGCACTTACCTGTAAACTTGCGGCGGTGTAACATAAATCCGCTCGGCGCAAGCCCGCCTAAATCAAATGGGGCGGGCACCATTTAAATTAGGCGCGTTCCCGCGCCGAACGTACTGCGCATGCTCCGTTTTGAAATTTCCTGCCGTGCTTAGCGTGAAATGACGTCGCCCGACGTAATGTTTTGAACGGCGACGTGCGTAACGTACTTTCGTATTCCCGGACGACTTACACAAAAAAATAATAATTTGAAATTCGACGCGGGAACGACGGCCATACTTTAACATGGCTCGTCTAAATTTAAGCAATGAAAAAGCAGGCTTAATTTTGCGACGGAAAAAAAACGACTAGCGACGACGAAACAAACGCGCGTACCTTCGTGGATCGCCGTAAAAGCTAATTTGCATACCCGACGCTGGAAAACGACGCGAACTCCACCCAGCGACGGCCGAAGTATTGAATCCTAAGATCCGAAGGCGTACGAAGCCGTAAGCCTGTCGGATCTTAGCCAAATGCCGTCGTATCTTGTTTGTGAATTACAAATAAAGATACGACGCTGCAAATTTGAAAGTACGCCAGCAGATACTCCGGCGTACTTATTCTGTGAATCT
The DNA here is from genome assembly GCF_905171775.1 of Rana temporaria. Taxonomy (NCBI): domain Eukaryota; kingdom Metazoa; phylum Chordata; class Amphibia; order Anura; family Ranidae; genus Rana; species Rana temporaria. The sequence goes on along the minus strand of NC_053490.1, from coordinate 525,199,928 downwards.
GGCCCTATTATTTTAAATGACGTTTTTTAAAACGTGGTTTTTTTTCATCACAAAAAACGACCGTGTGTACGGGGCATTAGAACTCTATCAAAGCAAAAATAAAATAAAAAATAAAAAGAAGATTACAGTTCCCCTTTAAGGCATTTAAAGCAGAACTCCGACCTTCCATCCAGCCTCGCACAGAGTGGCACTACAAGCTCCTCTTCTGTACTGACGCGGCGCCCTCTACAACATAAAATGTTCCCGATAGCCGGAGGCCGTGTGATTACAGCTGTCTGGGATGAAGATCACATGAGGGAGGAATGGGATTAGGTATGCTAATGTGACCACCTGACTCATCCATAGGGAGCAAAAAGGAACATCTCCCACCCAGTGCATGGATACCTAATGTATTTATATAATGCAGAATGTCAAGAGACAAACAGGTGGCTTTAAAAGTGAAGTTTGAGCTGCAAACCACGGCGACGGGGATCTTCAGGACGGGCGACCACCTGCTTTACCCGTCAAGTTCTGTAGTGCGCCCATTCAAGACGCCGAGAGCTGCTGCTAAGAATGTCTTTCACCAAGTGAGATATATTTTAGGCGCAAACACATATACAGTATATACATACACACATATACAGTATATACATACACACATATACAGTATATACATACACACATATACAGTATATACATACACACATATACAGTATATACATACACACATATACAGTATATACATACACACATATACAGTATATACATACACACATATACAGTATATACATACACACATATACAGTATATACATACACACATTCAACTTACCCATTCAGAGCAAAACCCCTTTCCTTTCCTTATCTTTCCTTTTCCCCTTCTTCTCATTTTCCTTTGCTTTCCCCCTTTTCTTTATATTCCTTTCCCCTTCCTTCTTTCCTTCCCTTTCCTCTATCGCTCCATTCTGGGCTCCTTTCCTTTTCCCCTTCTCTTCCTTTTCGTTTCCTTAATATTTCTTCCTCCTTCCTTCTTTTAATTTCCTTTCTTCTCTCCCTCCATTCTGTCCTTCTTTACTTTTTCCTTTCACCTCTTTTTCCTTTCTATTCTTTTCCCCTTCCTACTTTCCTTTCTCCTTTATTTTCCTTTTATTTCCTTTCCCCTTCTCCTCCTTCACCTTTCCCACTTTCCTTTCCCCTTCCTCCTCTTTCCTTTCATCTTACCCTTTTCCTTCCATTTCCTTTCCCCTTTCCGGACCCTCACCCCTTTTCCTCCTTCTCATTTCCTTTCCCACTTTTCTTTCTATTAATTTCCCTTTCCTCCTTTCCTTTCCATTCCTTTCACCTTCTCCCTTTCCTTTCCTTTCCTTTCCCCTTCTCCCTTTCCTTTCCTTTCATTTCCTTTGCTTTTTCCCTTCTCTTTTTCCTTTCCTTTCCCCTATTCCTTTCCCCTTCCTTCCTTCTTTCCTTTCTCCTTTATTTTCCTTCCATTTCCTTTCCCCTTTCCATTTCTCCTCCTTCTTATTTCCTTTCCTACTTTTCTTTCCATTCCTTTCCCCTTCCTCCTTTCCTTTTCCTTCATTTCCCCTTCTCTCTTTCCTTTCCCCTTCTCCCTTTCCTTTACGTTCCTTTCGCCTTCCTTTCCTTTCCGTTCCCCCTTTTCCTTTCCTTTCCTCTTCTCCCTTTCCTTTCCTCTTTTTCCTTTCCTTTCCTTTCATTTCCTTTCCTCCATTCTGTGCTTCTTTCCTTTCCTTTTTCCCTTCTCTTTTTCCTTTCCTTTGCCCTATTTCATTTCTATTCCTTTCCCCTTCCTTCTTTCCTTTCTCCTTTCTTTTCCTTTCCCTTTCCCTTACCATTTCTCCACCTTCTCCTTTCCTTTTCCACTCCTTTCAGCTTCCTCCTTTCCTTTCCATTCCTTTCCCCTTCCTGCTTTCCCCTTCTCCCATTCCTTTCCTTTACGTTCCTTTCCCCTTCCTTTCCGTTCCGCTTTTCCTTTCCTCCTTCTGTGCTTCTTTCCTTTCCTTTTTCCCTTCTCTTTTTCCTTTTCTTTCCCCTTCCTTCTTTCCTTTCTCCTTTCTTTTCCTTTCATTTCCTTTCCCTTTTCCCTTACCATTTTTCCTCCTTCTCCTTTCCTTTCCCACTTTTCTTTCTATTCCTTTCCCCTTCCTCATTTCCTTTCCATTCCTTTCCCCTTGCTCCTTTTCCCTTCCTCCTTTTCCCTTCCTCCTTTTCCCCTTCTTCCTTTCCCCTTCTCCCATTCCTTTCCTTTCCCCGTCTCCCTTTCCTTTATGTTCCTTTCCTTTCCCCTTTTTCCTTTCCTTTCATTTCCGTTCCTTCATTCTGTGCTTCTTTCCTTTCCTTTTTCCCTTCTCGTTTTCCTTTCCTTTCCCCCTTTTCTTTCTATTCCTTTCCCCTTCCTTCTTTCCTTTCTCCTTTATTTTCCTTTCCCCTTTCCCTTTCTCCTCCTTCTCCTTTCCTTTGCCACTTTTATTTCAATTCCTTTCCCCTTCCTCCTTTCCTTTGCATTCCTTTCCCTTCCCCTTTTCTATTTCCTTTTCTTTACCCTTCTTCCTTTCCTTTCCCTTCTCCTTTGGGAATAGAAAAGTTCCCGACGTCAGTAGCCAAATCAAAGCAGCATCTTTGGTATCATTAGGGGCAATTGTGCTCCATCATTGGTGTCATTGGAAGGATATGTGCCCCATCATTGGTATGATTGGGCCCGATTGTTGGTGTTATTGGGAGGACATGTGCCCCATCATTGGTATGATTGGGCCCAATTGTTGGTGTTATTGGGAGGACATGTGCCCCATCATTGGTATTATTGGGCCCAATTGTTGGTGTCATTGGGAGGATATGTGCCCCATCATTGGTATGATTGGGCCCAATTGTTGGTGTCATTGGGAGGATATGTGCCCCATCATTGGTATGCAGGGGCGGACTGACCATTCGGTGAGTCGGGCAGTTCCCGAGGGCCCGTGGGGAGGGGGGCCCGGCCGGCTCAGTCTGTCCCTGAAGGTGCCCGCAGCAGCGCTGATTATTATGCACAATTAAATAAAAAACTGTACCCCCGAGGAAGCAGTGCTATGGAACCATTGGCTGTGGCTGTGTGAGCAGCTCAGAGGTGTTTGTTGGCTGGGATGGGTGGCTCATCAGAGCCCTGAGCCGTGCGGGGATATTCTGAGACAGGCGCTCCAGCCACCTATCCCCCCTGCTCTCTCCTGGGGAATCCAGCTGAGGGGGCGGGGCCATAAGTCTGCCGTGGGTTACAGTCTGTGAAGGAGCTGGAGCCTTTGAGGCAGAAAGCACTGCACAATTCACATAGAGGAGAGCTGACTCAGTCAGCTTGGAATTTCAAACGGCATCAATCCACACTGATCTGCCTTGTGCAGCAGCAGGAGGTCAGTGTGATAATGAAATCAGTGCAGTTACTGTGTCTGTGTTCTAAGAGCCATGCTGAGTGTTACTTCCTGGTTCCTTCCTTCTTGCCCTGTGCTGTGCCTATTTACCAGATCAAGTGCTATTCACTAATGCACACTGATATCTGGTACAGCACTCAGTGTATAGATATCAGTGTTATATATAGGGAATAGCACTTAGCTCTGGTTTACATAGGAGCAATTTACCATGCGATTTGACATGTCAAATCGCATGGTAAAGGCACTACCTGAATAAGTGCGATGCCCCATTTGTGGCCCTGCACCGATTCCCAAAAGTAGTTTCTTTGCAACTTTTGCTGACTTTGGGGTGCAATTTCCGTCGACATCTGTGCAGCAACCCGCTCAGATGTCTCTGAAATCGCCCGCCAAACTCGCACTGACGTGCGGGTATGAAATCGTGCGAGTTTAGCTGAACTTGCATGATTTAATTCCTGCTGTCAGTGTAAACCTGGGCGTAAGTGAGTGTTATTCCCTATATATGAATTACATAAAATCATTGAAATGTATACACTGAGTGCTTTTCCCTAAGTCCCCCTTCACACTGGGATGTTTTTCATGCGCTTTTGGGCTAAAAATAGCGCCTGAAAAGCACCTGAAAAATTTCTCCCCTGCAGTGTAAATGTGAAAGCCAGATACTTTCACACTGAGGCGATGCGCTAGCAGGACGTTAAAAAATGTCCTGCAAGCAGCATCTATGCCCATTGAAATGCAGCGGCACTTTGCAGGTTGTTTTATCCCTTTTTCAGACACTAGTGGGGGTTAAAAGCGCCCCACTAGCAGCCGAATATCTCCACAAAAATTACGGTAAAGCGCCGCTAAAAATAGTGGCGCTTTACCGCTGCCGCCACCCCAGTGTGAAAGCGGCCTGATACTGTCATCTGTACACTAAGAATGCACCTTACATTGATGATCAGTGAGAAGAATGTTCCTTACATTGGTGATCAGTGAGAAGAATGTCCCTTACATTGGTGATCAGTGAGAAGAATGTCCCTTACATTGGTGATCAGTGAGAAGAATGTCCCTTACATTGGTGATCAGTGGGAAGAATGTTCCTTACATTGGTAATCAGTGAGAAGAATGTTCCTTACATTGGTGATCAGTGAGAAGAATGTCCCTTACATTGGTGATCAGTGAGAAGAATGTTCCTTACATTGGTGATCAGTGAGAAGAATGTCCCTTACATTGGTGATCAGTGAGAAGAATGTCCCTTACATTGGTGATCAGTGAGAAGAATGTTCCTTACATTGGTGATCAGTGGGAAGAATGTCCCTTACATTGGTGATCAGTGGGAAGAATGTTCCTTACATTGGTGATCAGTGGGAAGAATGTCCCTTACATTGGTGATCAGTGAGAAGAATGTTCCTTACATTGGTGATCAGTGAGAAGAATGTCCCTTACATTGGTGATCAGTGAGAAGAATGTTCCTTACATTGGTGATCAGTGGGAAGAATGCCCTTACATTGGTGATCAGTGAGAAGAATGTCCCTTACATTGGTGATCAGTGAGAAGAATGTCCCTTACATTGGTGATCAGTGAGAAGAATGTCCCTTACATTGGTGATCAGTGAGAAGAATGTCCCTTACATTGGTGATCAGTGGGAAGAATGTCCCTTACATTGGTGATCAGTGGGAAGAATGTTCCTTACATTGGTGATCAGTGGGAAGAATGTCCCTTACATTGGTGATCAGTGGGAAGAATGTCCCTTACATTGGTGATCAGTGAGAAGAATGTCCCTTACATTGGTGATCAGTGGGAAGAATGTCCCTTACATTGGTGATCAGTGAGAAGAATGTTCCTTACATTGGTGATCAGTGAGAAGAATGTCCCTTACATTGGTGATCAGTGGGAAGAATGTTCCTTACATTGGTGATCAGTGAGAAGAATGTTCCATACATTGGTGATCAGTGGGAAGAATGTCCCTTACATTGGTGATCAGTGAGAAGAATGTTCCTTACATTGGTGATCAGTGGGAAGAATGCCCCTTACATTGGTGATCAGTGGGAAGAATGTCCCTTACATTGGTGATCAGTGGGAAGAATGTCCCTTACATTGGTGATCAGTGAGAAGAATGTTCCTTACATTGGTGATCAGTGAGAAGAATGTTCCTTACATTGGTGATCAGTGGGAAGAATGTTCCTTACATTGGTGATCAGTGGGAAGAATGTCCCTTACATTGGTGATCAGTGGGAAGAATGTCCCTTACATTGGTGATCAGTGAGAAGAATGTTCCTTACATTGGTGATCAGTGAGAAGAATGTTCCTTACATTGGTGATCAGTGGGAAGAATGTTCCTTACATTGGTGATCAGTGAGAAGAATGTTCCTTACATTGGTGATCAGTGAGAAGAATGTCCCTTACATTGGTGATCAGTGAGAAGAATGTCCCTTACATTGGTGATCAGTGAGAAGAATGTTCCTTACATTGGTGATCAGTGGGAAGAATGTCCCTTACATTGGTGATCAGTGGGAAGAATGTCCCTTACATTGGTGATCAGTGAGAAGAATGTCCCTTACATTGGTGATCAGTGAGAAGAATGTCCCTTACATTGGTGATCAGTGGGAAGAATGCCCTTACATTGGTGATCAGTGAGAAGAATGTCCCTTACATTGGTGATCAGTGGGAAGAATGTCCCTTACATTGGTGATCAGTGAGAAGAATGTTCCTTACATTGGTGATCAGTGAGAAGAATGTTCCTTACATTGGTGATCAGTGGGAAGAATGTTCCTTACATTGGTGATCAGTGAGAAGATTGTTCCTTACATTGGTGATCAGTGGGAAGAATGTTCCTTACATTGGTGATCAGTGGGAAGAATGTTCCTTACATTGGTGATCAGTGAGAAGAATGCCCCTTACATTGGTGATCAGTGGGAAGAATGCCCTTACATTGGTGATCAGTGAGAAGAATGTCCCTTACATTGGTGATCAGTGGGAAGAATGTTCCTTACATTGGTGATCAGTGGGAAGAATGTTCCTTACATTGGTGATCAGTGGGAAGAATGCTCCTTACATTGGTGATCAGTGGGAAGAATGTCCCTTACATTGGTGATCAGTGGGAAGAATGTCCCTTACATTGGTGATCAGTGGGAAGAATGTTCCTTACATTGGTGATCAGTGAGAAGAATGTCCCTTACATTGGTGATCAGTGGGAAGAATGTCCCTTACATTGGTGATCAGTGGGAAGAATGCTCCTTACATTGGTGATCAGTGGGAAGAATGTCCCTTACATTGGTGATCAGTGAGAAGAATGTCCCTTACATTGGTGATCAGTGGGAAGAATGTTCCTTACATTGGTGATCAGTGAGAAGAATGTTCCTTACATTGGTGATCAGTGGGAAGAATGTTCCTTACATTGGTGATCAGTGAGAAGAATGTCCCTTACATTGGTGATCAGTGGGAAGAATGTCCCTTACATTGGTGATCAGTGGGAAGAATGTCCCTTACATTGGTGATCAGTGGGAAGAATGTTCCTTACATTGGTGATCAGTGAGAAGAATGTTCCTTACATTGGTGATCAGTGAGAAGAATGTTCCTTACATTGGTGATCAGTGGAAAGGATGTTCCTTACATTGGTGATCAGTGGGAAGAATGTTCCTTACATTGGTGATCAGTGGGAAGAATGTCCCTTACATTGGTGATCAGTGAGAAGAATGTCTCTTACATTGGTGATCAGTGAGAAGAATGTTCCTTACATTGGTGATCAGTGGAAAGGATGTTCCTTACATTGGTGATCAGTGGGAAGAATGTTCCTTACATTGGTGATCAGTGGGAAGAATGTTCCTTACATTGGTGATCAGTGAGAAGAATGTCCCTTACATTGGTGATCAGTGGGAAGAATGTCCCTTACATTGGTGATCAGTGAGAAGAATGTTCCTTACATTGGTGATCAGTGAGAAGAATGTTCCTTACATTGGTGATCAGTGGGAAGAATGTTCCTTACATTGGTGATCAGTGGGAAGAATGTTCCTTACATTGGTGATCAATGGGAAGAATGTTCCTTACATTGGTGATCAGTGAGAAGAATGTTTCTTACATTGGTGATCAGTGAGAAGAATGTTCCTTACATTGGTGATCAGTGAGAAGAATGTCCCTTACATTGGTGATCAGTGAGAAGAATGTCCCTTACATTGGTGATCAGTGAGAAGAATGTTCCTTACATTGGTGATCAGTGAGAAGAATGTCCCTTACATTGGTGATCAGTGGGAAGAATGTCCCTTACATTGGTGATCAGTGGGAAGAATGTCCCTTACATTGGTGATCAGTGAGAAGAATGTTCCTTACATTGGTGATCAGTGGGAAGAATGTTCCTTACATTGGTGATCAGTGGGAAGAATGTCCCTTACATTGGTGATCAGTGGGAAGAATGTTCCTTACATTGGTGATCAGTGAGAAGAATGCCCCTTACATTGGTGATCAGTGGGAAGAATGCCCTTACATTGGTGATCAGTGAGAAGAATGTCCCTTACATTGGTGATCAGTGGGAAGAATGTTCCTTACATTGGTGATCAGTGAGAAGAATGTTCCTTACATTGGTGATCAGTGGGAAGAATGTCCCTTACATTGGTGATCAGTGGGAAGAATGTTCCTTACATTGGTGATCAGTGAGAAGAATGCCCCTTACATTGGTGATCAGTGGGAAGAATGCCCCTTACATTGGTGATCAGTGGGAAGAATGTTCCTTACATTGGTGATCAGTGGGAAGAATGTTCCTTACATTGGTGATCAGTGAGAAGAATGTTCCTTACATTGGTGATCAGTGGGAAGAATGTCCCTTACATTGGTGATCAGTGAGAAGAATGTTCCTTACATTGGTGATCAGTGAGAAGAATGTCCCTTACATTGGTGATCAGTGGGAAGAATGTCCCTTACATTGGTGATCAGTGAGAAGAATGTCCCTTACATTGGTGATCAGTGAGAAGAATGTCCCTTACATTGGTGATCAGTGAGAAGAATGTCCCTTACATTGGTGATCAGTGAGAAGAATGTCCCTTACATTGGTGATCAGTGGGAAGAATGTTCCTTACATTGGTGATCAGTGGGAAGAATGTCCCTTACATTGGTGATCAGTGGGAAGAATGTTCCTTACATTGGTGATCAGTGAGAAGAATGTTCCTTACATTGGTGGTCAGTGAGAAGAATGTTCCTTACATTGGTGGTCAGTGAGAAGAATGTTCCTTACATTGGTGGTCAGTGGCAAGAATTAAATTCCTATAATAAACATTTATTTTGAACATTGTGTAGAGAAATTATTTGCAATGTGGGCAGTGCAATATGTAGGTGGGACTTTGTGTGGATATAGCTTGAACGTGGGCGGGGACACAGGGGGCCCCATGATCTTCTTTTGCCCGGGGGCCCCATGAGCTGTCAGTCCGCCCCTGTTGGTATGATTGGGCCCGATTGTTGATGTCATTGGGAGCATATGTGCCCCATCATTGGTATGATTGGGCCCGATTGTTGGTGTTATTGGGAGGACATGTGCCCCATCATTGGTATGATTGGGCCCGATTGTTGGTGTTATTGGGAGGACATGTGCCCCATCATTGGTATGATTGGGCCCAATTGTTGGTGTCATTGGGAGGACATGTGCCCCATCATTGGTATGATTGGGCCCAATTGTTGGTGTTATTGGGAGGACATGTGCCCCATCCTTGGTGTCATTGGGAGGATATGTGCCCCATCATTGGTATGATTGGGCCCAAATGTTGGTGTCATTGGGAGGATATGTGCCCCATCATTGGTATGATTGGGCCCAAAAAAGAAAAAAAATGTAGAAGTAACTGCTACCTGCATCTTAAACAACATTTATTGCACACACAAAAATATATATAAAAAAAAACATTTAATAATAAAAAAAAAAAAAAATTAAAATAAAAAATAAATAAAAAATAAATATATATATATATATATATATATATATATATATATATATATATATATATATATATATATATATATATATAAATAAGTAAAACAAAAAGGTTGGTTACAAGGTCTTTTTATGTATTCGTTTTGGGTACATGTATAATAATACTAATAATAATAATTGAATAAATAATAATAAAAAAAAAACAATAGTTTCCCTTTAAATAAAAGTTGTGGCTCGGTTGTGTTTACAGGCCAGGACGTTGGTCGCTCTCCGGCCTTTGATGCCCCCCCTGTACTTCTAGATGAATCTGGTTCTGTGTGACACAAACAGGGATTTCACAGCGTAACACTGGAGATCGGGGAAGAATGTCCGTATAATAGATTGTTGGTGATGTTCTTCAGCCCCCCCTCCCTCCCCACCGCCGGCCCGGTCCCAGCCGCCCCTCACTACAAAAACCCTGAATAACACATATTCATACGGCAAGAGAAAAAAAAAGCCCTGCTCAGCACTGGCACAAAGGACAATTCCTGACACAGACTCAGCCTTGTGCGGAGGGGATGGACGTGGAGCATTCAGCAGAAAGTGGTCAATTCACATGGAAATGAGGGAGCGGCCCCTCTCCTCGGCCCTCAGCCTGGCACTCAGCGGCTACAAAACAAGCTGCATGGAAAACAGATCCATGGGGACACGAGACAAATAATAAATGATTTATATTGTACAGAAAACCTATTGCTATATAACAAGTCCTAGTACTTGCTGGAACTCATACATGGTGGACAAGAGTTCCTCTTATTGATACAAGTCACAGTAGTTGTTGGAACTGATACAGAGTAGACAAGAGTTCCTCTTATTGATACAATGAGTTAAAGAAGTTGTTGGAACTGATACTTTGTGTTCTTGTTATAGACAGATGATAAGTCATAGTGCCTGCTGGAACTGATACATAGCTAACAAGCCTTGCCCTTATTGATAGGTGATAGGGAGCCAGAGGCGGCTCTAGGCTTTCTGAGGCCTTAAGCAAAACTTAGACTTAGACTTAGCCCCACTCGTGCCCATAATGGGTAAAAAAGAGGAAAATTTGGGGGCTGTGAGGTCCCTGTGAGTGCGAGGCCTTAGGCGACCACCTAATTTGCCTAATTAACCACTTCCCGCCCGGTCAATAGCAGATTGACGTCCGGGAAGTGGTTCTGTCATCCCTATTGGACGTCATATGACGACACGGCGATCGGTGGTGCGGTGTGTCAGTCTGACACACCGCTACACCGATCTCAAATAAGGGCCTCCGACGGAGGCTCTTTACCACGTGATCAGCCGTGACCAATCACGGCTGATCACGATGTATACAGGAAGAGCCATTGATCGGCTTTTCCTTACTTGCGTCTGTCTGACAGACGCGAGTAGGGGAAAGCCGGTCGGCGGCTCTCCTGACAGGGGGGGGGGGGTTTGTGCTGATTATTTATCAGCGCAGCCCCCCTCAGATGCCCACATTGGACCACCAGGGAAACCGCCAGGACCACCAGGAAAGCCTTCAACATGTGGATGGCCTGGTACATCGCCCATGGCCATCCACATGTTCCAAAACATGCCCAACATATGGCAATCAGTGCCCACAAATGGGCACTGAACGGCACCATAATAGTACTAATAAAAACAGTGATGCCCAGCAATGCCACCCACCAGAGTAATCAGTGCCACTCATCAGTGTCCCTCAGTGCCATCTATCTTTGCCCATCAGTGCCCACCTATCAGTGCCCATCTGTGCCACCTATCAGTGCCACCCATATGTACCCATCAGTGCCATCCATAAGTACCCATCAGTGCCGCCTATGAGTGCCCACCAGTGCCGCCTATGAGTGCCCATCAGTGCCGCATACCAGTGGCACCTATCAGTGCCCATCAGTGACTCCTATCAGTGTTTGTAACGGAATGACCCGTGACAAACAGAGACTTTGGAAGGATGGGGGTACTCCTGTACCGGCGTCACCAAGGAGTCTTATGTCTAGGGTCACCTTATGTCCAATAGGGCCATAGGGTGACGGAGAAACTATATCAGAAATTACAGGACAGGGGACATTACTGATAGCTCATATTACAGGATCTTGAGATATTGCAAGTTGTTGGTTAATTTTGACCCAACCAGTCAATAGTGACTCATTTCTCTGTGTAGACTGTTGACATGCTAATTGAGTCCGGTCTAGGATCTCTCATTATGTATGCTAAATACTGTTTTGTGTGTGGAATGGAACTTGTCAAGCTGTATGCGGAGACAGGACGTCTGTCTAAAGATGTGGATTGAGGGGAAAACATTGTGTGATGGTGTTTTGTTTGAATTCTGTTAATGAAGGAATGTGACTTCTCAGGTGGAGTGATTAGGTCATGTTAATTATAGACCGGCGCCGAAATGTCTGGAATGTTTAGCAATTAGCCCATCTGAAGGTGTATTGAAGCCCCCCCAGGGTGTGATGTGTGGGTGGAGAGTTTGATTGTTCCTGTGATCACTGAAACATGCCTTGAAAACTGTATATAAACTTGAGAGATAACCATTAAAAGTGTTCATACCTTTGAAACCAGTAACAGAGCAAGTCTCGTTATTCTGGGAAATGGGATGTCTGATGTCTGTTGGATGGTTGGAGTGTCAGATAAGCTGTCGTGGGTTGATGGAAGGTCGTAAACGGTGGTGACCGTTACAGTGTCCATCATCAGTGCTTATCAGTGCCACCTCATTAGTGCCACCTCGTCAGTGTCCATCGTGCCGCCTTATCAGTGCCCGTCAGGGCAGCCATATCAGTGCCCGTCATTGAAGAAAAAAATGTAAAATGAATATGATGAGTATCCAAATAAATAAATGTGAATAAAAGTCCAACTAAAGCCCAATGGTAGGAGTCAGTTCAGATACAAGGTAGAAATCTCATAGGAACCACTAGCAACCTCTGGAGGAACCCAAGCATGGATGATGCCTGAACAAGCATGGCTCTGTTCTTTAGAAGAGACAAGCAGATGAAGGCGTTGGAAAGGGGAGTATTATAATATCTGCAAGCGTTACTTAGCAAGCTGCACTTAACATAAAAAGTGCCCAGGGCCACTTCAAATCTCCTCTTGTAAAGAGAACTTGTTACTTTGCCCAATGTTATGAAAATACAGGGTTCACGCAGTGAATCGCATCCACAGATATAGCACAGAGAGCCGCTTCGGCTTTTAGCTGGAAACATATTGAGAAAGATATTTCCTGTCTTGTCTCTCTAAGAGCTTCTCAGAAGAGGTGCGAGCAATTAGCTCGCTTCTCTCTAATTAAAACCCTGACATACGCACCTCAACAGACGACTCTCACATGACAAGAAAGTCAGCTTTGAATAAATTTACACTGTGTGCAAGTCAACGTCGCACTTCTGAGGCTGGCAAAAAAAAGTTTTATTTACCGTACATTTGAATGACGATCGCGCCTTGATACCTGTCTGTGCAACTATGCATTCCTGAAGGTTGTTGGGAACTGTGGTTATTGAAGTGGATGGGACTAAGACATCTGAACTTATGAATCCATGTCTACAAGCAACCTCATTCGTAAACCAACTTTACCGACCTGAACCCAACCCACCACAACTGTACCGACTCATACTCTACCAACCTCATCCATGACAAGCTTTACCAAACAATGGCCAACCTCTCCCGTAACCAGCTTTACCAACCTGTACCCAACCAACCTCTCCCATGACCAACTTTACCGACCTGTACCCAACCAACCTCACCCATGACCAACTTTACCGACCTGTACTCAACCAACCTCTCCCATGACCAACTTTGCCATCCTTTACCCTGCCAACCTTACTCGTATAGCTTCCCTGACCCGTACCCAATCAACCTCACCAGTAACCAACTTTACCGACCTGAACCCAACCCATCTCATTCGTAAACCAACTGTACCGACCCATACTCAATCAACCTCATCCGTGACAAACTTTACCAACCCATGGCCAACCTCTCCTGTAACCAACTTTACCGACCTGTACCCTGCCAACCTTACCTGTATAGCTTTACTGACCCGTACCCAATCAACCTTACCAGTAACCAACTTTACTGACCCCTAACCAACCAACCTCACCAACTTTACTGACCCATAACCAACCAACCTCACCTGTAACCAACTTTACTGACCTGTATCCAGCCAACCTTCTCTGTAACTAACTTTACTGACCCTCACCCAATCAACCTCTGCTGTGTAACCACGTTTACCGACCCGTACCCAACCAATCTCACCCATAAGCAACTTTACTGACCCATGCCCAACCAACCTCGACTATAACCAACTTTACTGACCCGTACCCAACCAACCTCTCCCATAACCAATTTTACGGACCCGTAACCAACCAACCTCACCTGTAACCAACTTTACAGACCTGTACCCAGGCAATCTTTCTGTATCTAACTTTACTGACCAGTACCCAATCAACCTCATCTGTAACCAAGTTTACTGACCCGTACCCAACCAATCTCACTCATAACTAATTTTACGTACCCGTACCCAACCAACCTTACCCCTAACCAACTTTACGGACCCATAACCAACCAACCTCACCTGCAACCAACTTTACTGACCCGTAAACAACCAACCTTACCCATAACCAGCTTTATGGACCTGTAAACAACCAACCTCTCCTGTAACAAACTTTACCAACCTGTACCCAACCAACCTCTCCCATGACCAACTTTACCGACCTGTACCCAACCAACCTCTCCCATGACCAACTTTACCAACTCATAGCCAAACAACCTCACTGGAAACCAATGTTACTGTCCTGTATCCTGACAACATTACCCGTAACTAGCTTCATTGACCCGTACTCAACCAACCTCAACAGTAACCAACCTTACCGACCCCTACCCAACCAACCTTGCCAACTTTACTGACCCATAATCAACCAATCTCACCTGTAACCAACTTTACCGACCTGTACCCAGCCAACCTTATCTGTAACTAACTTTACTGACCCGTACCCAATCACCCTCACCGGTAACCAAGTTTACAGACCCGTACCCAACATATCTAACTCATACCAACTCTACTGACCCATACCCAACCAACCTCAACCATAACCAACTTTACTGACCCGTTCCCAACCAATATCACCCATAACTAGTTTTACGGACCCATAACTAACCAACCTCACCTGTTATCTACTTTACTGACCAGTAAACAACCAACTTCACCCATAATCAAAGTTACAGACCTGTAAACAACCAACATCACCTGTAACCAACTTTCTGCTGTGTTACAAAACACAGAATCGCCATATGACTGAAGCTATTGCACATTACAAGATACTGCTGAGATACAGACTTTCCCCATATACAAAGAGAAAGCCCAGTTAGACACCAGCCGATTTCAGCCTTCCCAATCAAAACTAGCCATATACCTGTTTCTGGCAGCAAGAGAAGGACCTGGAAAAAATCCTCAGCCTCTTTTCAAAAAGTTAAAAGACCACATAAACCTGATTTTAGCCAATAAGAATTTGTAAAGTGTCCGTAATGATTTGCAAACCCAACCCCTAGCAACCTTTGGAGGAACCCCTAATAACCTCTAAAGGAACCCCTAACAACCTCTGAGGAAAACCTCAAGGAACCTCTAGCAACCTTTGGGGGAACCCCAATCAACCTCTGGACAAACCTTCAAGGTACCCTTAGCAACCGCTGGAGGAACCCTCAAGAAACCCCTAGCAACCTCTGGAGGAACCCTCAACGAACCCCTAGCAACCTCTGGAGGAACCCTCAAGAAACCCCAAGCCACCTCTGGAGGAACCCTCAAAGAACCCCTTGCAACCTCTGGAGGAACCCTCAAAGAACCCCTAGCAACCTCTGGAGGAACCCTCAAAGAACCCCTAGCAACCTCTGGAGGAACCCTCAAGGAATCCCTAGAAACCTCTGGAGGAACCCTCAAGGAATCCCTAGAAACCTATGGTGAAACCCTCAAGGAACCCCTAGCAACCTTTGGAGGAACCCTGGTTGAGAAACTCTATTCTAGTGAATGCACATACTGTCTGTTTGCCTTATTTCCTGCGCGGCCATATCAATTGTTATCTTTTCTTAACATAATAAAAATAATTGAACAAAATAAAATGGAGATAGGAGAATGTCAAAGGGATATATTAGGTACTACTTGGGCCATCAAGTAGTAGATGCTTTTCCATCTACTTTAAAGGGGTTGTAAACCTTCCGTTTTTTTTCACCTTAATACATCCTATGCATTAAGGTGAAAAAACACCTTGCTGTGTCCGCGTCCCGCGTCGTTGTCCCCATGGCTGATCGGCTCTCCATTGGATAGATTGATAGCAGCACAGCCACTGGCTCCCGCTGCTGTCAATCGAATCCAATGACGCGGCCGCCGGGGGGCGGGGCCGAGTCATACAATCGGCGGATATGGACGTCGAGTGTATGACACGGGAGCGCGCCTGCAGGGTAACCCCCTTGGGAGAGAACTTCCCAGAGGGAGTTAGCTCTTGCAGGGAGGAGCCGCCGTGGGACCCCAGAAGCAGATGATCGGGGCCACTCTGTGCAAAACTAACTGCCCAGTAGAGGTAAGTAGGACATGTTTGTTATTGAACTTTTATAGCTAGATTCTGACACATTGGCCTAAACTTGCGGCAGCGTAGCTTAGCGTGTTTAGGCTACGCCGCCGTAAGTTAGCTAGGCAAGTACATGATTCACAATGTACTTGCCTGCTAAGTTACGGCGGCGTAGCCTAAAGCGGGCGGGCGTAAGGGCGCCTAATTCAAATGTGTGTAAGGGGGCGTGTTTTATGTTAATGGGGCTTGACCTTACGTTTTTGACGTTTTTCCTTAACTGCGCATGCGCCGGGCGCCTACATTTCCCAGTGTACATTGCGGCTAAGTACGCCGTACGGGCCTATTGATTTCGACATGGACGTAAACAACGTAAATCCCGATTCACGGACGACTTACGCAAACGACGTAAAAAAATTTGAATTTCGACGCAGGAACGGCGGGCATACTTAACATTGCTATTCCATCTAGGGCCAAGCTCTAACTTTAGGCGGCCTTAGGTAGATTCACAATGAGTTAGGCCGGCTTATCAGTAGATAAGCCAACCTAACTCTGAATCTACGCCCGCGTTTGTTTAAGCGTATGCTCAAACAGAGATACGCTTAAACAAAGCTAAGATAGGCCGGCTTGCGCCGTTCTATCTTAGCTTGCAATTTTTCGGATGGCCGCTAGGTGGCGCTTCCATTAAAGCCGGCGTAGATTATGTTAATGAGGGGATACGCCGATTCACGAACGTACGCCAGGCCGACGCAGTCGAATTACGTCGTTTCCGTAAGGGATAGGCCGCCTAAAGTTAGAGCTATGCTCTAGTGGCCTAGTAATGTTAAAGTATGGCCGCCGTTCCCGCTGCGAGGTTCAAATTTTTTTACGTCGTTTGCGCAAGTCGTCCGCGAATCGGGAGTTACGTCGTTTACGTCCACGTCGAAATCAATAGGCCCGTACGGTCTATTGCGCACTGGGAAATGTAGTCGCCCGGCGCATGCGCAGTGTCAAAAAACGTGAGGTTAAGCCTCATTTCCATACAACACTCCCCCCTCCAACCAATTTGAATTAGGCGCCCTTACGCCTGCTCGTTTGAGGCTACGCCGCCGTAAATTAGCAGGTAAGTAGATTGTGAATCACTACTAGCCTAGCTAATTTACGGCGGTGTAGCCTAAACAGGCTAGGCTACGCCACCGTAACTTTAATCCTTTCTACGTGAATCTACCTACCTATGTCTAACGTAAACGGTGTAAATGTACTGCGGCGGCCGGGCGTACGTTCGTGAATCGGCGTATTTTCTGATTTGCATATTCTAAGCCGACCGCAATGGAAGCGCCACCTAGCGGCCATCCGAAATATTGCAACCTAAGATAGGACGGCGCAAGCCGTCGTATCTTAGATATGTTTAAGCGTATCTCTGATTGAGAATACACTTAAACATAAGTCGGCGTAGATTCTGAGTTAGGTCGGCTCATCTACTGCTAAGCCGGCCTAACTCTTTCTGAATATACCTCTTAGCGTCACTTTAAGAAATATTCCTTTTGTTTCTTTGTATCATTGCTATACTGCTCATTAAGGCGATAGGACATGCACAAAGTGAATCCACCCCTCTGACTTCCTATGGCCTAAGACTTAAGAGCTAAGGAAGGTAACGACTGTCCGAATGGGTTTCAGTCTATAAATACAAACTGCCAACATTACAGACGGACACATAAAACACCGAACTAAACAAGCAACAAACTTCCAGTGGAAATTTAAGCAGCAAACGTGAAATGCTCAATTACCTCTAAATAATGAGTCCATTTACCCATTATGGTTATTGTCTTTTATGTCCATCGACAGAAACATTGCGATCAGGCTGCAGGGGGAAAGGGAAAAAATCTCAATTAGCGCAGATCACTAACTGTGTAAAGATGTTGGATTAATGACGGACTCATAGAAGGGCAGATATTTCTGGAGAGAGCGACGAGCGGGGAGGTAACTGCCTGGATGCAATACTCGCCTAACCATTAGATATCACCGCACGCAAAGGAGGCAGAGTGATGGCGCAGACTCGCCCTCACCGATATCATTCGGCAAAATGGAAAATCTTCATGTACAATAATGCCTCCATCTCTCGGAGCTCATTACTGCCCCCTATGGATGTCATAAACGTTTAAAAAAAATCTGATTGCCAGTGCTAAGCCTTAGTACCTGCTTTAGTGAAATCAGTGGCGGATGGTGCTCCAAATTTTTTGGGGGGGGCGCAAACAAACTGAAAAAAATAACATTAATTGCAGCCACTGAGCCCATCAAGCGCACCCACTGTGCCCATCAAATGCAGCCAGTGTGCCATTAAATGCAGCCAGTGTGCCATTAAACGCAGCCACTGTGCCATCAAGCACAGCCACTGTGCCATCAAGCGCAGCCACTGTGCCATCAAACATAGCCACTGTGCCATCAAATGCAGCCACTGTGCCATCAAACGCAGCCACTGTGCCATCAAGCGCAGCCACTGTGGCATCAAACGTAGCCACTGTGCCATCAAACACAGCCACTGTGCCATCAAACACAGCCACTGTGCCATCAAACACAGCCACTGTGCCATCAAACACAGCCACTGTGCCATCATACGCAGCCACTGTGCCATCAAGCGCAGCCAACGTGCCATCATACGCAGCCACTGTGCCATCAAGCGCAGCCACTGTGCCATCAAGCGCAGCCACTGTGCCATCAAACGCAGCCACTGTGCCATCAAACACAGCCACTGTGCCATCAAGTACAGCCACTGTGCCATCAAACGCAGCCACTGTGCCATTATATGCAGCCACTGTGCCATCAAGCGCAGCCAACGTGCCATCATACGCAGCCACTGTGCCATCAAGCGCAGCCACTGTGCCATGAAGCGCAGTCACTGTGCCATCAAACGCAGCCACTGTGCCATCAAGTACAGCCACTGTGCCATCAAACGCAGCCACTGTGCCATCAAATGCAGCCATTGTACCCATAAATTGCCGCCACTGTGCCATCAAACGCAGCCACTGTGCCATCAAACGCAGACACTGTACCCATAAATTGCCGCCACTGTGCCATCAAACGCAGACACTGTACCCATAAATTGCCGCCACTGTGCCATCAAACGCAGACACTGTACCCATAAATTGCCGCCACTGTGCCATCAAATGCAGCCACTGTGCCATCAAACGCAGCCACTGAACCCATAAATTGTCGCCGCTGTGCCATCAAACACAGCTACTGTACCCATCAATTGCTGCCACTGTGCCCCATCAATTGCTGCCACTGCGCCCCATCAATTGCTGCTACCGTGCCCCATTAATTGCCACTACTGTGCCCCATTAAATGCTGCCCTAGTGGGCATCCCCCACCTGGCACTTACCTGTCTCGGGTCACAGTGCTGTCCTCTAAGAAATTTGGAAATTCGAAAACTCTGAAATTTGGAAAATTCGTAAATAAGAAATATTAAGAAATAATAAGAAAATTGAAAGAATTAAAATCTGCAAATAAGAACGAAAATTTGGAAAATCGAAAATCAGAATAACTAACTAATTATAATAACTATTACTATTAAATTATAGGTATTGGAATTTCCTTTTAAATTGTGAAAGTAACGAATGCGAATTTATCTGACGTTGCGAATTATAAAAAAAAAAAAAGTCAGATCTAAATGAATGGAACGTAACAAATTAATAATAATAAATCATAATAATAAAAAAAAGGTGGTATTATTATTATTAATATTTTTATTAATAATTTGATACGTTCCATTCATTTAGAAGTGGCATTTGTTATTTCGTATAATTCGTAACTTCAGATAAATTCGTATTCGTTGCGTTCACTAACAGCTAAATTTGAAATGAAATTCCAATACCTATAATTTAATAGTAATAGTTATTATAATCAGTTAGTTATTATTTCAGATATTCACATATGTGGGTTTTCTAATTTTTGTATTTTCGTTCTTATTTTCCTTAATCCGTTTTTTTTTATATATTTGTGTTCTTATTTTTGGAGATTCAAATTTTTGATTTTACGAATTTCTGAATTTTTGATTTTAAGTTTTTCAAACCTTTGAATTTTCTAATTTTAGAATTTACGAATTTTCAAATCTTCTGAATTCTGAATTATCAAATCTTCGAATTTTTGAATCTTCGAATTTACGAATCTTCAAATTTTTACAAATTTTCGGAATCTTCGGATTTCTGAATCTTCAAATCTTTGAATTTTGGAATCTTCGAATTTACGAATCTTCGAATTTACGAATTTTCGATTTTCGAATGTTCGGATTTTCGCATTTTCGATTTTTTGAATCTTTGAATTTACGAATCTTAACATTTTTACAAATTTTCAGAATCTTCGGATTTCTGAATCCTCAAATCTTTGAATTTTTGAATTTACGAATTTACGTAACTTTTTTTTATATTTTTGTTCTTATTTTTGGATATTCAAATTTTTGATTTTTGACATTTCTGAATTTTTGATTTTCAAACCTTTGAATTTCCAAATCTTCGAATTTTTTGAATTATCAAATCTTCGAATTTACGAATTTTCAAATCTTCGAATTTTTGAATCTTCGAATTTCTGAATCTTCAATTTTTTACAAATTTTCCAAATCTTCGGATTTCTGAATCTTCAAATCTTTGAATTTTTGAATCTTCAAATTTACGAATCTTCGATTTTTGAATGTTCGGATTTCGCATTTTCAAATTTTGAAAACATTTGTTAAACGGGTTTTCGTAAATTTTCAAAAAATACATTTGGAACTAAACAAATTGCTATGGGGATCTGACGTTACACCCTGTAGAGAATAGAGCAGGTAACTGAAAATAATCTGAGACCTGAGTGGAGGGAATGGACACCCCCACTCTACACAATCCCATAGGGAAACATGCACAGCTCAGGCTGTCAATAACCTCCTGTGTTTTTTTTGGGGGGGGGGAGGGGGGACTTTTCAATTTTCATTAGTATGAAAATGGACCTGAGCTCAGAAAGTGAAGATTTGCCATTACAGAGAACTAAAAATAATAATTGCGCCGGAAGAGTACCCCAAAAAAAGACTTTTTTGGTCTGGAACCCCTTCTGAAAAAAATAGCAGTGCAGTTCCTGCAGGTTGCTGGGCTGTGCTGGGGCCCCGTTCCTAGGAAATCCTCCGCTATCTCCAGCCCCTCCCACCCAAAGAGCCGCCGCGGTGTCGTATTTGTCAGGCGTCAAAGAGTGAATGGAAGAGGTGCAGTTACAGCGCTGTAATTATCCGTGATGAGCAGACTTGTGTAAGAACACGGCTCTGCGCACTGACAAGCTGTCAGAGAATATGTGCGGATCGCTTGCAAAAAATTACAGACGACAAATTCTATTCGCCGTCACTATGCGTTCGTCTGCGGTGGGGGGAGGGGGAGGGGGGCCTGTAATCATAAAAAAATATTTAATTGTGAAGGAGGAGATGCTTTGATCCATAAATATAACCTATTCATTTAGAGGGAAATGTATCTGTCTTTTTACCCAACATTCACTCAACTATAACCCAACACCCACTCAACTTTCACCCAACACCCACTCAACTTTCACCCAACACCCACTCAACTTTCACCCAACACCCACTCAACTTTCACCCAACATCCACTCAACTTTCACCCAACATCCACTCAACTTTCACCCAACACCCAACATATTAATATATATTGATATTGTATATTAATATACATTTATATTTTTATGTCTTATTTTGCTTCTATTTTAATGATTAATAATTACTACCGATCTGCATTTATTTATAAGGCTTTTATATATTTTCTTCCTTTATTCATTAGAAGAAAATGATTATAAAAGAACACCGATCTGCATTTTTTGGTCTTTTATATCTTTTCTGCCTTTATTTATATATATTTAGAAGAATTTTTTTTTTAAAAAAAACTCTATTTTGCTTGTATTTAAAAGATTACATGTGTTTTATATCTTTTCAGCTTTATATATATGATAACTCAAAGAATATTTTTTTTAACTACCATTTTATTCTCTAAGATAAAGCCCTTATTTCCCGCACTTTGCGTTTCTCCTCGGAACGCGCGCCTTTCACCAGACAATAAACTGTCGCTGGCTGATATTTTGGCCCAGTTACAAAGTTTTATAAATGTCCCTCAATGCGTCATTAACAACTTAACACACACTTAGTGCAATGTTTGGGAAACAACGCTGCAATTAGCGTGCAGTGATGTCATCACAAAAGTGGGTTACAAAAACAGAATGCATAACCTTCTCCTGCGAGGAAAACAGGTGTTAATCAGTGAAAACTCGTTGAGTCAGCTTCTGGGTGGAGGAAAGAGAACTCAACAATGTTTTCATCTGCTATTCCTGGTGCACCGAGCTGCATGTTATCTCATTAGAGCTTAAATCTGACCTCCGGCCTTCCCTTTGGTCTAACACAGTTGTAGCGGCTCCTCTCCTGGACTAAAATGGCTTACTCTGATTTCACTGCACACTGCCACCTTCCCACAATGTGCATTTGAAGCTGCAGCAAGTCAGATAGAGTCCGCCTCATTTGCTGGCTGGAGGACGTCCAGCATCTTCTAGCACTTTTCTCCCCAGCCTGACTTTCCCTGGCCCACCCTTTTTATTTATTGGACTTCAGCTCACAGTGTGCAGTGACATCATAGTAAGCCATTTCAGTCCATGAGAGGAGCCTGTACAACTGTACAACTTGAAAGACTAAAGGAAAAGCTGGAGGTCAGAGTTAAAGCTTACCTCCAGGTTAGTTTAGCCCATCCTACCCTCCTACCCAAGCAAAGAAACTTCTGAGTCTGAGACCCCTTAGAACAGCCTTTCTCAACCAGGGTTCTGTTGAATCCTAGGGCTCCTCCAGAGGTTCCTTGGGGGTTCCTCTAGAGGTTGCTAAGGGTTCCTTGATGGTTTTTCCAGAGGTTGCCTGGGGTTCCTTGAGGGTTCCTCCAGAAGCTGCTAGGGGTTCCTTGAGGGTTACTCCAGGGCAGGGCTCGACAAATCCCGGGCGCCAGGTCGCCATGGCGACTAGAAATAGGGTCCTGGCGACTTGGCTTGGAAGGGGGGCAAACAAAAAAAAAACAAAAAAAAATTGTGAGCTGGCGCCATCTGGTGGTGAGCCGTTGGTATTACCACCAGATGTGTAAGCTGGCGCCATCTGGTGGTGGCCGTTGGTATTACAAGTTAAGCATTACAAGTTAAACAGCAATTCTAATGTAATTTTTCACTATTTTTCACTGCCATCTTCTTCCCTCTAATTAGAACCCCCAAACATTATATATATATTTTATCCTAACACCCTAGAGATTAAAATGGCGATCGTTGCAATACTTTCTGTCACACCGTATTTGCGCAGCGGTCTTACAAGCGCACTTTTTTGGGAAAAAATTACACTTTTTTTAATTAAAAAATAAGACAACAGTAAAGTTATCCCCATTTTTTTTATATTATGAAAGATAATGTTACGCCGAGTAAATTGATACCCAACATGTCACGCTTCAAAATTGCGTCCGCTCGTGGAATGGCGACAAACTTTTACCCTTTAAAATCTCCATAGGCGACGTTTAAAAAATTCTACAGGTTGCATGTTTTGAGTTACAGAGGAGGTCTAGGGCTAGAATTATTGATCTAACGATCGCGGCGATATCTCACATGTGTGGTTTGAACACCGTTTACATATGCGGTCACTGCTCACGTATGTGTTCGCTTCTGCGCGCAAGCTCGTCGGGACGGGGCGCATTTTCTGGCTCCTAACTTTTTTAGCTGGCTCCTAGATTCCAAGCAAATTTGTCAATCCCTGCTCCAGGGGTTCCTTGAGGGTTCCTCCAGAGGTTTCTTGAATGTTCCTCCAGAGGTTGCTAGGGATTCCTTGAGGGTTCCTCCAGAGGTTTCCAGGGGTTCCTTGAGGGTTCCACCAGAGGTTGCTAGGGGTTCCTTGAGGGTTCCTCCAGAGGCTGCTAGGGGTTCCTTGAGGGTTCCTCCAGAGGTTGCCAGGGGTTCCTTGAGCGTTCCTCCAGAGATTGCCTGGGGTGCATTGTGCTGTGACTGATCGACCTCCCATTTGATGGTGCCTGCATTGTTTCGGGGCCAAGACCAATTGGCAGAGCCATCAGCATGACACCAATTAGCTTTTTTAGCGTTCCAAACCAAAGCACACTTTGGAACCAACCGATGCGATAAAAAAATGGTACCTTAAAGGCTCCGTACAAAAGGCAATGCAACACAACTAACATATATATCTATAAATACCGTATGCAAAGTGTATTAAACGCAATTAATTGATAAAACCATATACAGTCATATTCGTTTTTTTTTTCTTCCTCAGTTTCACAGATAGTGAAAAAAAAAACGAAATGCGCCGTTTGGTATTGGAGAGATACATATGCATAAACATACTATATTATACATAGTCCATATGCTAATGCTCGCACATTCTTTAGGAACTCCAGGTGTGACACGTTTCACAGCCCAAACTTTCTTCAGAGACAAAATGTGGAATTATCACAACTTAAAAAAAAAGAAAAAAAACAAAGATATCAGGTATAATAGGCACCCCAAGCCACCATTAGGCCACCAGTGGCATTGACCCCAACTTTCCCCCAGCTGAAAGGTGAAGAGATGTTGTCAACAGCACTGGATTATGCAGTCAATGTGACTGTAAGCTGGATCTGAATGCCTCGGATGAGAAGCATTAGTTGGAGACTGGTTGCATCGCTGGTTGGCATGTATTCTGTTGCGGCCCCGGTCTCCTCTCTGCATGGTCCAGTGCTGTTGAAGCCATCTCCCGCCCCTTTCGTCTGGGGGAAAGTTGGGGTCATCATTGCCATGGGCTGCCTGATTATGGCTCGGGGTGCTTATTATACCTGATATATTTATATTTGTTTTGTTTTTTGAAGTTGTGATACTTTCACACTTTGTCCCTGAAGAAGCAGAGGTTCAGGCTGCGAAATGGGTCAAACTTATATTGGGTTTAGTAGAGATTCCCCCAAAATCTGAAAATTATTTTAGAAGTTCTTCTAGGGTAAAAAAGGCTAAGAAAGGCTCCCTTAGCAGTATAGTCATTGATAACCTGGGTCAGAGGAAATGAGTTGAATTATGTTGGAGATCATTCAATCCAGACAAGCATTGCTGGACCTCGGAGAGGAATCTCTGCAGGGGACAATGGCAGGGAACCGACGAGTACTGTGCTTGGAAAGCTGTTTTTTTTATTGGATTAGGGTGTTTCAACCAGGGTTCCTCCAGAAGTTATTAGGGGTTCCTTAAGGGATCCTATAAAGGTTGCTAGGGGTTTCTTGAAGGGTTCCTCCAGAAGTTGATAGGTGTTCCTTGAGGGTCCCTCCAGAGGTTGCTAGGGGTTCCTTGAAGGTCCCTCCAGAGGTTGCTAGGGGTTCCTTGAAGGTCCCTCCAGAGGTTGCTAGGGGTTCCTTGAGGGTTCCTCCAGAGGTTGCTAGGGGTTCCTTGAGGGTTCCTCCAGAGGTTGCTAGGTTGCTTTTGACATTTTATCTTATCAGTACCAATAAAGTTGTTCAAATAGTAGTTAGGGTGTTTGTACAGGTCGCTAGGGGCTCCTTGAGGGTTCCTCTAGAGCAGGGGTGCCCAACCTTTTGAAGAGCGAGGGCCACTTAAGCGACTTGGTAACCGGTTGTGGGCCACAATGAGCGGGTGGATGGCAGGTCCGTGTCTGCTCTGCATATGCAAAGCAGATATGAACACGGACACAGCTCACTCTACTCTATAGAGCCAACTCTACTTTTTAAGCAGATAGGCGGTTATAAATGGACATCTGCCACTCCTTAGAGGTGAATGGAGGGTCTGATTGGGTTAGGCTAATCGTGAGGGGCCTAAGGCTGCTTTCACTGATATGTTGAGGTTTACCTGCACCGCTGCGGTAAGTCTCTTACGCCGTCGGATCGTAACTGCATTTTTAAGCTGCCCGCTAGGGGCGTGTATGCTGATTTACGCGGCAAAATAAGTAAATCAGCAAGATACGCGAATTCCCAAACGTACGCGCGGCCGACACAGTAAATTTACGCCATTTACGTTAGGCTTTTCCCGGCGTATAGTTGCCCCTGCTATATGGTGGCGTAAGTGCGGTGTACCAATGTTAAGTATGGCTGTCGTTCCCGCGACTAAATTAAAATTTTTTGCGTCGTTTGCGTAACTCGTCCGTGAATGGGGCTGGACGTAATTTACGTCCACGTCAAAACCAATACGTCCTTGCGGCGTATTAGGAGCCATGCACACTGGGAGATTTCCGCCGTTCGTGAAAAACGTCAATCACGTCGGGTCACAGAAGATTAACATAAAACACGCCCCCCCCGTCCCACATTTGAATTAGGCGGGCTTACACCGGCCGATTTACGCTACGCCGCCACAACTTACGGAGCAAGTGCTTTGAGAATACAGCACTTGCCCGTCTAAGTTGCGGCGGCGTAACGTAAATCGGATACGTTACGCCGCCGCAAACATACGCGCTCCTACCAGAATCTGCCCCACAGTATATATATATATAAATATATATTGTGATTTTAGTAATAAACGTACCTTTTATAACAGTATTCTATTCTATTTTATCCCAGAGCAGGAGGTTGCGGGCCACATCAGAGGGCTCTGCGGGCCACATGTGGCCCCTGGGCCACTGGTTGGGCACCCCTGCTCTAGAGGTTGCTAGGATTTCCTCAAGGGTTCCTCCAGAGGTTGCTAAGGGTTCCTTAAGGTTTCCTCAAGCGGTTGCTAGGGGTTTCTTGAGGGTTCCTCCAGAGGTTGCTAGGGGTTTCTTGAGGGTTCCTCTAGAGCAGTGTTTCTCAACTCCGGTCCTCGGGACCCACTAGCAGGTCACGTTTTCAAAATAACTGAAACGTTTTTAAAATAACTGAAATTAACTGAAACGTTTTCCTCAAGGTAATATTTAAAATCTGGCCTGTAAGTGGGTCCCGAGGACCGGAGTTGAGAACCACTGCTCTAGAGGTTGCTAGGGGTTTCTTGAGGGTTCCTCTAGAGGTTGCTAGGAGTTCCTTGAGGGTTCCTCCAGAGGTTGCTAGGGGTTCCTTGAGGGTTCCT
This sequence comes from Rana temporaria, assembly GCF_905171775.1. Taxonomy (NCBI): domain Eukaryota; kingdom Metazoa; phylum Chordata; class Amphibia; order Anura; family Ranidae; genus Rana; species Rana temporaria. The sequence goes on along the minus strand of NC_053490.1, from coordinate 525,173,071 downwards.
CTAGAGGTTGCTAGGGGTTCCTTGGGAGTCCATCCAGGAGTTGCAAGGGATCCTAAAGGTTCCTCCAGAGGTTGCTAGGGGTTCCTTGAACAATAAGCAATTTCTGCTTCTCAGATAATTTCCCACTGACACCATTGATCTTTTTAGCTATGTGTAAGGGGGTAATACTTCCCAATGACCACAAGTGTAGGGAACATTCTTTCCACTGACCTTTACACTAATGTATCATGAGTTGTAGATAAAGTACGTTCTAGCAAGGGTTCCCTGAGACCAGAAAGTTATTTCGAGGGTTCCTCTGTTTTGAAAAAGGTTGAGAAAGGCCGTATTAGATGTTCAGCAAATGCGATTTTACTTTTGGAATAAAAATTGGGATTTCCTCTTCAACGCAAACCCACCAGACAAAGTATGGAGATGGAGTCATCCAGGAAGACAGGCAGAGACCCAGCTCCACAGTGTTAGAACGTTCACAGCGAGCGCGGTGATTAAACAGTCATCACATGATTCGCAATAGTTACTGCTGCATGACACCCTCACCCCCAGCCTCGGGGTAATTCAAATGAAAATACTCTATATTTAGGTTGATAGAATAATCAGAGTGGAAGGCCCCATCTGCTTGAAGCTCACTCCTGTAACTTTATTTATTAAATTTCTGCTCTATTTTCTTCTAGGTTTCCGACTTGGAAACAAAAAAAAGACACTGCAGGTTGGGGGACAGGGACCTCCATACAGACCCACAAGGACCGTTCTAGGTGGGCAGGGTCGTCATCAGGAATTATGGGGCCCCTTACACAGCTTCAGGCATGGGCCCCCTGGAGCAGAGAACCGGGGGCGGGGGTGCTTCCACCTCAAATTGAGAAGCGTGGGTGCCGCCGCTAATTGAGAAAATTGAGAAGTGGGGGGGTCGTGAATTGAGAAGCGGAGGGTGCCACGAATTGGGGGGGGGGGGGGGGTTGCCCTGGGGACCTCTTACAAAAAAATAAAGAAATAATATATATATATAGATATATATATATAGATATATATAGATATATATCTATATATCTATATATATATATAGATATATATATATATATAAAAAAAGGGGGTAGCCATCCGGGGCCCTGGGGACCTATGGGCCCTTTAATAAAAACAAAAAAATATATAAAAAAAATGTTTTTAAATTGTTGACCTCTGGGCCCTTTAATAAAAAGAAAAAAGAAAGAAAAAAATATATAAAAAAAAGGGGGGTTGACATCCGGGAACCTGGAGACCTCCGGCCCCTGGGGACCTCTGGGCCCTTTAATATAAAAAAAAAAAAATATATATATATATATATATATATATACAAATTATACATTTTTTTTACAAAAAAAGGGGGGCTGCCATCCGGCCCCTGGGGACCTCTGGGCCCCTTACAGGTGTACTGCCTGTACCCCCTTGATGGCGGCCCTGTAGGTGGGACTGCCCACAGACCTGTAACTTAGAGGGCCAGTAAACATAAATCACTGTCAATTTGTATAAAGTTTATATGAACTTATCACAACTGAATAGATTTAAAGCCCAGTGGACACTCCACGTGAGTGAGTGAGAAACTTATATAGTGCAACACATGCGAACTGAATCGCCTCTGGGCGCTTGGTATCCATTCCCTGGGCCCTCAGAAGAGATGGGTCTTGATCTTTCTCCTGAAGGCCAGGTGGTTTACCTCCAGTCGGATGGTGGTTGGTAGAGCGTTCCATAGTCTGGGTCCTTGGACCGCAAATCTTCGTTCTCCTTTGGACTTGTATCTGGCTTTGGGTATCTGGAGTAGATTTTGGTTGGCGGATCGCAGAAGCGATTGGTGTTGTGAGCTTTTAGTTTCTCGCATAGATATTGGGTGGCATAGAAGTCGAGCGGCCGTATTTTGAACGACTTGCAGACGAGTGATTTGGTATTTGGGGAGTCCTAGATAGAGGGCATTTGCATAGTCAAGTCTGGAGTTGATAATTGTTCCCACCACTACTGCTATGTCTTCTTTTGGGACAAAGGGAGTGAGTCTGCGTAGTAGGCGCAGCAGATGGTGCGATCCGCTGACTACTGACCCTATTTGTGCATCCATTGTCATGTAGGTGTCGAAGATGACTCCGAGACTTTTGACTTTGGTGCTGGGGGTGATGGATTGACCCAGAATGGGCGGGGGGCGTCCATGTTGTTGCGGGATGAATCTTCCAATTGGCCTGAAACAGGAGAAGTTCTGTTTTTGAGCCATTGGCCCAGATTCTCGTACATCGGCGCATCCTTATGCGGTCGTAGCGCATCCAAGATGCGCTACGCCTTCCTAACTTAGAGAGGTAAGCTCCGTATTCCCGAAGCACCGGCGTTCAAATTTGCGCCGGCGTAGTGCAAATTCGTGGGCGTATGTGGGCGTAAGTGAAAGTAGGAAGGAAGTGGGCGTGATACATTTAAATGAACCGTGACCTTATGCAAATGATGGTCTGAACGGACGGCGCATGCGCCGTCACGTGACCGGGTGTCCCCCGCCCCTATGCGCATGCGCACAACGCGATTGGCGAGTTGCTCCAAACAAGTGCATAAATACGCCCAGACATGCGCCCATCATGTGCAAAAGTACACCTGTTAGTTTACTGTTGGTGGTGAGCTTACTTTTGCAGTGCTTTGCCATGTCTGCTGAGCGTACAAGGAGAAGGAAAAAGAATTTCTCTCATGATGAGAGGGCCATCATTCTCGCAGGCATGGAGAGGCACTATGACCGCCTCCATGGGTCCAGGAGTAAAACCACAAGCAAGGGGCGAAGGGATGAGATCCTGCAGAGGATAACGGATCAAGTGAATGCTGTGGGCAATGAGGCGAGGAGGCCCCATCATATAGGCAAAAAAATTAATGATCTTAGGAGGAGGGTCAAGGACAAGATGGCCCTCATGGCGAGGCATGCCAGGGGCACTGGTGGGGGACCTGCCTCAAGGATCCGTCTGACACCAGATGAGGAGGTAGTTGCCCGGTGCCTTACCAGGGTTCAAGTTGAGGGAATGCCGGGCTATGATTCTGTTCATCCGCCCTTGAGGACAGGTAAGTGTTTATTTCAACTATCTGGTGTGTAGCATGTGTGTGGGGGGAGGTAGGGAATATGTGACAAGTTTGTGGGTCCACCAACATGTGAATGTTTTGTGTCATCCACAGGTGTCCAGGATGAAGCTGGCCCATCTCGTGCCCCTGCCCGTCCCACACCATCCCCTGATGCTGATGCCCCTGCCCGTCCCACACCATCCCCTGATGCTGATGCCCCTGCCCATCCCACACCATCCCCTGATGCTGATGTCCCTGCCCGTCCCACACCATCTTCATCTGATGAAGATGCCCCTGACCCCCAGGGAAGGCAAGCGGCATTGGTGGAGGAGAGTGGTGGCCACGCCTCCATTGAGGAGGTTCTGCAGGATGTGGAGCATTTGGGGGAGGAGGTGTCACTGTCCCTTTTCATGGAGGATTTGGGAAGCTTGGCTGGTCCATCCCGGACCTCAAGCCCACGATCCTCCATATCCTCGGACTCCATCTCCAACCCAGCCACTCCCTCTGTCTCCATCCCCAACCCACCCCCTCCATCTAATCCCTCACCCTATGCCAGGCCTGAAGCCTCTCGTGGACCAAGGAGGTCAACGCCGAGAACCAGGGGGGTACCCGAGTTGCTGTCTGTGACCCTGACCACTGCGCAGGAAGACCAGACCCGCCTTATGGGTGCGATGGGCCAGGACTTCACTCGAGTGGCTGACAGCCTAGGGGAGAGGGGACATGTCACCGATGTGATTCAGGACATTGCAGGCAACACCACTGCAATTATCACATGTTTGCGGGATCTCGAAACCACCACAGCAAGCCTGGTGAAAGAGGTGCAGACCCTAAATGAGTCCGTCCAGGGGCACAAAGCTGCCATTGTTGGTGTTCAAACCGCGACCAATAACCTCCTGAGGAGGATAGCGGTGGCATTAGAGGGCAGGCCTCCAGCCCCGGTGGATGCTCCTCTGCCTGATGCAACCCCCCCCCCCCCCCTCAACCAGGCAGTTGAGGAGCCGGGGCCGTGGCTGAAGGCAGGCCAATTAGTTTTTCGTGATGATTATTGCTCGGGTAAAGAGTTTTTTTATTTATTTTTCTAAGTATTGCTCTGGTAAAGAGTTTTTTAAGTTAGTGTTGACAAATGCACACGGTGAGGCGTGCAGAATAGTGTGACTGGTGTGAGAATGGGGGGGGGTTGACACTCCTGCCAGCAAAGGGGTGTCACCCTCTGCCGTGTGAAAGGTGTATGAATGTACAGTAACATAATTGGAGCCTTGGCGCGGCGTTACTGCTCCCTAAAACAATGTGGTTTGATTGGGTCTAATCTAATTCGATGTGCATGTGGGGGGTGTGTGCTAGGGACCACAGTGGTGTGCACGTGTGCATTCACATTGTGCCATTTTTCATGTGTGTGTTTAACGTTCAAAGAGACGTTCAACGAGGCATCTCCTGATTGCTGATCCCTCAGCAGACGGGGTACCCTCAGGCAGGGGGGGATTGTCGGGTTGGGGGCTCAGGTCATCACGTAGTTCAACCTCCAGGCCCTTTCTCACTGCGAAGTTGTGCAGAATGCAACATGCCCCGATGATCTGGCACACAAAGTCTGGGGAATACAACAGGGTACCCCCAGACTTATCCAGGCATCTGAAACGGGACTTCATTTGGCCAAAGGTTCGTTCCACCACTGCACGGGTACTTATGTGTGCAGCATTGTAGTTTTCCTCTCCTGGGGTTTGTGGGTTCCGGAATGGGGTCATTAGATGAGGTCCAAGTGCATATGCCGAGTCACCTGGAAGGGAAAAGACAGGAGGATGTTAGTCATGCATGTGTCCCTCGTAATGTCTGCGTCATGGGGGGGACAGTCATACCTGACACCCATGTCACTCACCAACCAGCCAGCTGTCCCCATACACGTTCTGGTCAAACTCCATTGGGATGTCGCTTTGGCGGTAGATGAAGCTGTCATGACAGGATCCGGGGTGTTTGGCACGGACGTGCCATATGAGGCCATGGGCATCCACGATAACCTGGACATTGATAGAATGCCAGTGCTTCCGATTGCGGAATAGGTGCTCTGTGTCACGGGGGGGCTGTAGTGCCACATGGGTGCAATCAATTGCCCCGATGGTGCGTGGGAATCCTGCAATTCTGACAAAATCTGCCCTTGCCTTATTCCGCTGGACCTCCTGGGTGGGTCTGACGATTTGGTTGGACATGTGTCTCAGGATTGCGGGTACAACCTGGTGCACACATCTGCTCATGCTGGTTTGTGACATCCCAGCCACACCTCCACTTGTGCGCTGAAAAGATCCAGTGGCCAGGAAGTTGAGTGTTGCCAGGACCTTGATCAGTGGCTGCACTGCATGTGAGCGGTGTGTTGGGCTGGTAAGGTCATCCTGCAGGATTGTGGTTATTTCCTGGATGGCTTGAGTATTAAATCTGAAGAGGCGATACACCTCTGCTTCCCCGATGGCCAAGACGTCTAATGGCGTTCGGTAAAAACGCTGCCGTGCCCTCCTCCTTCTCCTTCTCATTCGAAGCGCCTGGGCGCACACTAGTTGTGCTATGACCATGCCTGCCCCTGGCATGTTGGCATACAGAAGTCTTGTCCTGCAAGTGTGGTTGCTGAGCTCGTCCGTAAGGGTGCTGCTAAAGCTGCTCTCCAGCTGACCTGCACACGTCTGGTGCAAATTTGCCCCTGCTTTTATGAGGGGCAAGTTTACACCGGACGAACAGCTTACGCGCACCGCTCGTAGCCTGCGTCGGGCGGTCGTACGTTCGGGAATCTCGGTATATCCCTCATTTGCATATTTGATTATGAAATCAATGGGATCGCTGGGCGTTCTCGGCGTAAATGTGCGCCTACGCTACGCCGGCGCACAAACGTTGCGCCGATGGAAACAAGACTAATTTATGGCGTACCTGGTTCTGTGGGTACGGCGCACCGATACGACGGCGCATCTGTTCAATTGCGCCGCGCATATCAAGGTGCCCGGTGTAACGCCTTTGAGAATCTGGGCCATAGAGTTTAAGATAACTCTTTGTCATCCACTTTTCTCTAGTCCGAGGTAATGATCCTTTTTGTTGCAGATGCGAAAATACAGTTGTGTGTCATCTGCATAGGAGTGGTAAAGTAACTTCTGGTTGCTGATGATTTCAAAAAGAGGGCGAAAATAGATGTTGAAAAGAACAGGCGACAGAGGGGATCCCTGGGCGACTCCGCATGACACCGTGCGTTTTTCAGAAGTGAAAGGGCCCAATTTCACTATTTGTGATCCGTTTTCCAAGAAGGAGGAGAACCACAAAAAATCACATTCTGCAACTCCGGCTACTTCAACTAGCCGAGTCAGCAATAATTTGTGGTCTACCGTCTCAAAAGCTGCGCTTAGGTCCAGCAGTACTAGAAGACAAGATTCTCCTTCGTCTGCGGCCTCTAGAGCGTCATCCCATATTTTGAGCAGTGCTGTGTCTGTCCCGTGACCAGGACGGAAACCGGACTGGAATGGGTCAAGTAATTTATGGGTGTCTAAGTGATGTTGTAGCTGTTGTACAACTTCTTTCTCCATTACCTTGGAGAAGACATTCAGGCCTGTTATGGGTCGACGGTGGTTAAGGTCTTTGGGGTCGAGGGGTCGTGTTTTTTAATTATTTCTGTACAGCCATGTATGATGATCATCAACTGATATTTGCTTGAAAAGGTAGCCTTAAAGCAGAGTTCCGACCACATATTTTTATTTATTTTTTCGGCATCCCCTTTGCTTATCTACATAATATACATGAAATCATGTGTCCAATTCAATCCCCATGTACATGTTTTTTAGAATGTGCTTACCTTAGATTTCGGTGGTGCTTCCAAGGCTGAGCCAGGAGTGGAATCTGTGTGGGGTGTAGTCATGGATTGGCTGCCTTGGTCTAAGCGGCCAACCTTTGCCTCTATCTCATACAGATCATACACCCAGCTCAGACCTTTTATCAGGATTGGCTACCGCTGGGGCGGTGCTTCCAGGGCTGAGCCAGGAGTGGAATCTGTGTGGGGTGTAGTCATGGATTGGCTACCTTGGTCTAAGCAGCCAATCTTTGCCTCTATCTCATACAGATCATACACCCAGCTCAGACCCTTTATCAGGATTGGGTACCGCTGGGGTGGTGCTTCCATGGCTGAGCCAGGAGTGGAATCTGTGTGGGGTGTAGTCATGGATTGGCTGCCTTGGTCTAAGCAGCCAACCTTTGCCTCTATCTCATACAGATCATACACCCTGCTCAGACCTTTTATCAGGATTGGCTACCGCTGGGGCGGTGCTTCCAGGGCTGAGCCAGGAGTGGAATCTGTGTGAGGTGTAGTCATGGATTGGCTACCTTGGTCTAAGCAGCCAACCTTTGCCTCTATCTCATACAGATCATACACCCAGCTCAGACCCTTTATCAGGATTGGCTACCACTGGGGCGGTGCTTCCAGGGCTGAGCCAGGAGTGGAATCTGTGTGGGATGAACACATGAATTGGCTGTCTCGGTCTATGCAGCCAACTTTTGCCTCTATCTCATATAGATCCTACACCCAGCTCAGACCTTTTACCAGGATTGGGTACCACTGGGGCGGTGCTTCCAAGCCTGGGCCATGGGGAGGGGGTGGGATATGTGTGGGGTGTAGGCATGGATTGGCTGCCTCGATCTAAGCAGCCAATCTCTGCCTCCATCTCATACAGATCCCACCCCCCAGCTCAGATTCAGAATCGTTGAAGAAGTATAACTAGATGGCCCCAGAGGAAGAAGATCCTAGTAAAGGGTAATATTTGAGAACAAGGGGTTGGGGTAGGGGTGAGGTTGATGGTGTGACATGCTCTGATTTTCAGACACTTGATACTGAATTATTGGTGAAGGAGAGAAGTCTTCGCCCCCACACAGGAACTTCTACATTTCCATTAGTGTTTCCGCAGGTTTGATCCTTGCCTCGGTGAGACAGGTCTTTTGTCTGAGAACGACTCCATACCACAATCTACTAAACCGAATGAATCGAGGCACGTCCCCAGAGGCTGGGGCTTCTAAGAGGTTGCTGTCAAACACAAACTCAGACAGGGGTGAATAATTTTAAATATATTAACTTTGCGTTACCCCGGCAACCTGACATCGAAAAGACGCTTCTGCTTAATTGCCTCTCTGAAAACCCATGTTGTACATATGAGGGAAAGAATAACTCCAATAAGCACCGTCAATATCTGAGCTGGCTGTGTACAATCACCCCGACGTCATTTCAGAACGACATTCTTTGTGGCTTTATCATAAAGCATTTTTTTTTCACCCATCGAAAGCATTCATAAAATATATTTGGTTTGCCATTGGTTCCTATGGTCACTCAACCCCAACATGGAACCTGCTTCATTATTCAAGGCTTAGTTAAATCAATCTACCGTATTTTCCGGCATATAAGACGACTTTTTGGATTCAAAAAAATGCATCCAAAGTCGGGGGTGGTCTTATACGCCGGTGACAGTCTCCGTCTGCTGCGGGCGTCCATGATTTGAAAGCCACTCCTTCTTCTCAGACTGTCCTGTGATAGGCGGAACACAAATTTTCCCAGCAGCGCCTCTGTTCTGTGTTCCTTCTATCACGGATGCCTTCTCATCCTCGGACGAGAGGACTTCCGTGATAGGCGGAACACAGAACAGAGGCACTGCTGGGAAAATTTGTGTTCTGCCTATCACAGGACAGTCTGAAAAGAAGGCGCGGCTTTCAAATCATGGACGTTCGCTGCAGACGGAGACTGTCACCGGCCTGGAAGCCAGAAGCTGCGAAACGTGAGTGATGGCACAGTGGGGGGGGAAAGTGATGGCACAGTGGGGGAAAGTGATGGCACAGTGGAGGCAAGTGATGGCACTGTGGGGGCAAGTGATGGCACTGTGGGGGCAAGTGATGGCACAGTGGGGGCAAGTGATGGCACTGTGGGGGCAAGTGATGGCACTGTGTGGGCATGTAATGTAATGGCACAGTGGGGCATGTAATGTAATGGCACAGTGGGGCATGTAATGGCACAGTGGGGACAAGTGATGGCACAGTGGGGGCAAGTGTTGGCACTTTGGGGGCATGTAATGTAATGGCACAGTGGGGCATGTAATGTAATGGCACAGTGAGATTTGAAAAAAGCCTGTTTCTGTCAGCGGTTCTGGCTACCCCTCAGCTTCCAGAAAGACTAGAAGGAAGGGGGTGGTCTTATATGGCGAGTATATCCCAAAACCAAAATTTTTCCTGAAAAATTAGGGGGCCGTCTTATACGCCGGCAAATACGGTATATGGACCCAAATTGCTCCATAATTAGTTGTAAGTATCAGCATCTCTATTACATAGTTATACAGTGGAACCTCGGATTACGAGCATAATCCGTTCCAGGAGAATGCTCGTAATCCAAAGTACACGCATATCAAAGCGAGTTTCCCCATTGAAGTCAATGGAAACGAAAATAATTTGTTTCCGCATTCACTACAATGGCATGCAACACCGCATATGACCAGAGGTGGGGGGGCACCAGAGAGCCTCGGAAACGGCCGGAAAGGCCCGAGGACACCTCGGCAAACCTCAGAAAGATTCCGTTCCCGATCCTTTTCGAGGTTTGCCAAGGTCAGCCAAGCTGTCCTTGGGCCTTTCCGTGCATTTCCGAATGGCGCCGAATTGCTAAGATCGGCTCCGGCGCCCCCCTACCTCAGGCCAAATGCGGTACTGCACACCGCTTTGGCCTGAATCCTGCTCGTTTTGCAAGACAACACTCGCAAACCGAGTTTTTTTAAATACAGTGCTCGTATTGCAAAGGGGAAGGGGCTGCAGTGGTGAGACAAGGTCCTTAGCGAAGGGGAAAAGTGCCACAGCGGTGGGGAAAAGTGCCACTCTGCTGCTCTTCCCCCCTGTTCATTAGCAGGAAAATCCCAGTTCTCAAAATTACAGTTGGGAGGTGCGGTGTAAATACATCAGCTGTAGAAGGCGCTGTGTGACACAGGCCTGGATTCAGATAGGAGATACGACGGCGTATCTCCTGATACGACGTCGTATCTCTGAGTTGCGGGGTCGTATCAATGCGCCTGATTCAGAGAATCAGTTACGCATAGATATCCCTAAGATCCGACTGGTGTAAGTGTCTTACACCGTCGTATCTTAGGCTGCATATTTACGCTGGCCGCTAGGTGGCGCTTCCGTATATTTCCGCGAGGAATATGCAAATTAGGTAGTTACGCCGATTCAGAAACGTACGTCCGACCGGCGCATTTTTTTACGTCGTTTACGTTAGGCTTTTTTCGGCTTATAGTTACCCCTGCTATATGAGGCGTATCCTATGTTAAGTATGGCCGTCGTTCCCGCGTAGAGTTTTGAAAATTTTACGTTGTTTGCGTATGTCGTTCGCGAATAGGGCTGGATGTAATTTACGTTCACGTCGAAAGCAATGACGTTTTGCGGCGCAATTTCGAGCATGCGCACTGGGATTTTTTCACGAACGGCGCATGCGCCGTTCACAAAAAACTTAAAATACGCGGGGTCAAGTGAAATTTCAATAAAACACGCCCCCAACATCCCCATTTAAATTAGGCGGGCTTACGCCGCCACACATACGTTACGCCGCCGTAACTAAGGGCGCAAGTTCTTTCTTCATATGGAACTTGCGCCCAAAGTTACGGCGGCGTAACGTATCTGAGATACGTTACGCCAACAGAAAGATCTGCTGATCTTTCTGAATCCAGCCCACAGTGTTTAAAAACATTGCTCAGATGTGAGACCGAGAATTGTCAGTTAAAGCAATCTGACATGTAAAAATAAATCAAAAATAAATAAATAAATACAATGTGTTCCTTCTTGCCCTTTTCTCTTTGACTTATATTTTACTTAGTATTTATTTTTTGGTTTATTTCTAATTTTCTAACCATTAATATTTAAGCTTTTTTTGTTTTAGTTTTTATTTTGTTGTTTGTTAATTTTCTTAGTGTCGCATAAAAAAAACTCATTTTGTATCTATAGTAACAATAATCGAATTAGATTTAAAACATTTTTTTTGGTTTTGTTTTGTTTTGTTTCGTTTTTGTTATGTTTTTTTTAATCTAAGGTAATGGCGCATAAACAGGGTTTCCAGCTTTTTTCAAGCCAAACCAGAACACTTTAGTGGCCTGGGACACCTCTGGGTGCCCCAAGGAGAGTAGTAATGTTGTCCACATAGCGTGCTGCAGCAAACAGTGGGTGTGGCAAAATTGCTCTTGTTGACATCATCGCCCTGCCCCCAGTGATGCCAAACCTGCCCCCAGTGATGCCAAACCTGCCCCCAGACAGCTGCCCGCAGCTCCCAAACAGCAACAGATTTGTGCGTTACTATCTTGGTTACTTGGGGAGCCACAGTCTAGTCTGAATAATGTGTCTGGGTTTTAGCCTGCCTGAAACCCGGACACATGATTCAAAACCCAGACTGTCTGGGTGAATCCTGGACAGGTGGCGACCCTATCCATAGCAGAAATGTAAAAACCACTCCAGTCCATAGGGGGTGTGCAGGTGTGATAGATGAATTGGTTAATATAGTGGTGGGTACAGAACAGTGGCGGCTGGTGCTCAAGTTTTTTTTGGGGGGTGCAAACAAACTGAAAAACAAAAACAAAAATATCAATTGCAGCCACTGTGCCCATCAAATGCAACTACTGTGCCCATCAAACGCAGCCACTGTGCCCATCAAACGCAACTACTGTGTCAGTCAAATGCAGCCACTGTGCCATAAATTTCTGCCACTGTGCCAATCAAGCACAGCCACTGTACCCATGAAGCGCAGCCACTGTGCCAATGAAGTGCAGCCACTGTGCCAATGAAGTGCAGCTACTCTGACCATCAAATGCAGCCACTGTGCCAATCAAACGCAGCCACTGTGTCATAAATTGCTGCCACTGTGCCAATCAAACGCAGCCACTGTACCCATGAAGTGCAGCCACTGTGCCCATCATATGCTGCCACTGTGGCAACTGCTGCCAGGGTGCCCATCAAATGCTGCCACTGTGCTAAATGCTGCCAGTGTCCCCATCAAATGCTGCCAGTGTGACCCCCCACCCACTCGACATCTGCCCGGCACTTATCCTGTCCTGGTGGGGCAGCGGGTGACGGCAACGAGCTGGTACTTCATGTCCCGTCAGGCTCCTCATGTCCCGTCAGGCATCCAATAGCGGCGCCTGTTGTTTCAGCCAATCAGACCCAGTGCACCTGGTTGGCTGAGAGGCGGGTCAGTGTTAGGGACTGACACAAGACTGAGTAATCAGCGAACACACAGCAGTGGGCCCTGCTGTTTACCCATTTGGAAGCCTATTGGAGCTTCCAAATGTGGTTTGAACGACGTTTACATATGTGGGCGGGACTTACGTGTGCGTTCACTTCTGAGCGCGAGCTACCGGGGACAGGGGCGTTTTTATTATTTATTTATTTTTATTTTACTTATTTATTTTTTACACAGTGGCGGTGCCCTTTTTGGACGCACCGCCACTGGTACAAAATATGGAGTATATTACTATATACATGTCTGCTTTTTTATGTTGCTGTTTTTTTTTTTTTTATAGACTGATGTTTATTATGACTGAACCGTATAGAGACTTCAGAGATTGAAATCCAGAGATTGACGAGCTGCAATAATTATGCAAAACGGAGCCGACCCGCTTCTGCGCACCCCGCGCTCCGCTCATATTTATTTTCACCAACAAGCATATTTGTCCGGATTGAGCCAGGAGCTTTTGCGATGGTTCCCATTATGGCAGGCCAGCTTTTTTTTGTCTTTTTTGCTTCATCACAGAAAAAGACCGATTTAAAAACGGGAGGCTGCCAAGTTCCCAACGAGTTTTTTTTTTAATAATTCACAATTAATGTGGGCCAAGCAGCATGTTGGCAACTTACCAGGCGGCATAAATGATCAGCCTTTCATTCAAATATGCAGCAAAAAACTGCCAATGTACCAAATGAGCTGCTTATCAGAATAACAACTGCCTGTTAGCCATTGGTGTGTTTCTGTGCGCCGTTCTCTTCTTTCTGGTTGTGGTATTAAAAAAAGAAAGGTCCACCTTTTATTATTATAAAGTTATTCCTCTCCCTCTCCTCTATGATTCGCACTCCTTTGCAGCCAGCGGATGCTCTCTGCTCCCGGCCAGATGCGCCCCCTGCCTTGATTGGCCAGTACCGGTGGTACCCTCTGACAGTGACCAAGTGCTAAGCAATGGTTGGTCCCGACCACCCAGTTTCCTCTTTATTGATTGCAGCTGTGGTGCTCTATTCGAGCTTCACAAGCCTAGAGCTCTGGGATTCCGATAGCATCTGCTACCCAGCTCCCTACCCGTCATGCCCCACCTGCTTTATGTCCTGAGCTAGGAACTGTCTACTGCATTATGCTTTCCTGCTGCCTGCCCTGATCAGTCTACTTGATTACGCTTGCCTGTCCTGACCTAGGGACTGTCTACTGCATTTCCCTTGCCTGCTACCTGCCCTGACCCCAGAACTGTCTACTGGATTACACTTGCCCACTACTTGTTGTGGCCTAGGAACTGTCTACTGCATTATGCTTTCCTGCTGCCTGCCCTGACCTGTCTACTTGATTATGCTTGGCTGTCCTGACCTAGGGACTGTCTACTGCATTACACTTTCCTGCTACCTGCCCTGACCCCAGAATTGTCTACTGGATTACGCTTGCCCACTACGTTCCTCGACCTAGGGACTGTCTACTGAATTATACTTGCCTGCTACCTGCCCTGACCTTGTAACTGTCTACTGTATTATGCTTGCCCACTACCTTCCTCGACCTAGGGACCTTCTACAGCATTACACGTGTCTGTTACCTGCCCTGACCCCAGAATTATCTACTGGATTACACTTGACCGATATCTGCCCCGATCCAGGAACTGTCTACTGCATTTCACTTGCCTGCTACCTGTCCTGACCCCAGAATTGTCTACTGGATTACGCTTGCCCACTACCTTCCCCGACCTAGGAACTGTCTACTGCATTATGCTTACCTGCTGCCTGCCTTGACCTTGAAACTGTCTACTGGATTACGTTTGCCCACTACATGTCCTGACCTAGGAACTGTCTACTGCATTATGCTTTCCTGCTGCCTGCCCTGACCTGTCTACTTGATTACGCTTGCCTGTCTCAACCTAGGGACTGTACTGAATTACACTTGCCTGCTACCTGCCCTGACCTTGAAACTGTCTACTGGATTATGCTTGCCCACTACTTGACCTGATCTAAGAACTGTCTACAGCATTACACTTGTCTGCTACCTGCCCTGACGCCAGAATTGTCTACTGGATTACGCTAGCCTGCTACCTGCCCCGACCCAGGAATTGTCTACTGCATTATGCCTACCTGCTGCCTGCCCTGACCTTGGAACTGTCTACTGGATTACGCTTGCCCACTACTTGTCCTGACCTAGGAACTGTCTACTGCATTATGCTTTCCTGCTGCCTGCCCTGACCCCAGAATTGTCTACTTGATTACGCTTGCATGTCCCGACCTAGGGACTGTCTACTGCATTACATTTGCCTGCTATCTGCCCTGACCCCAGAATTATCTACTGGATTACACTTGCCTGTCCCGACCTAGGGACTATCTACTGCATTACACTTGCCTGCTACCTGCCCTGACCCCAGAATTGTCTATTGGATTACGCCTGCCCACTACCTTCCTCGACCTGGGGACTGTCTACTGCATTACACTTGCCTGCTACCTGCCCTGACCCCAGAATTGTCTACTGAATTACACTTGCCCGATACCTGCCCTAACCTAGGGACTGTCTACAGAATTATACTTGCCTGCTACCTGCCCCGACCTTGGAACTGTCTACTGTATTACGCTTGCCCGCTACCTTCCTCGACCTAGGGACTGTCTACAGCATTACACGTGTCTGTTACCTGCCATGACCCCAGAATTATCTACTGGATTACACTTAACTGCTACCTGCCCCGATCCAGGAACTGTCTATTGCATTATGCTTAAATTGCTGCCTGCCCTGACCTTGGAACTGTCTACTGGATAACGCTTGCCCACTACTTGTCCTGACCTTGCAACTGTCTACTGCATTATGCTTGTCTGCTGCCTGTCCTGACCTTGGACTGTCCCAGGATTTTGCTACCAGCCATGGTCTCCTGCCTGACCTGCCCCAAGACTTTAGGTACCCTTCCTTGTTTCCTTAGTTCAGTTCTGGTGCCATCTGGACAGGAATTATAGCCTTATGCTCTACGATCTGGGGGTAACCAAACAATGGTAGTCCTGCTTGCCAGCTATAGTTCTTAACCACTTGACCACTGGGCACTTAAACCCCCTTCCTAACCAGACCAATTTTCAGCTTTGGGTGCTCTCACAATTTGAATGACAATTACTCAGTCATACAACAATGTGCCCATCTGAAATTGTTGTCCTTTTTTTCCCAAAAATAGAGCTTTCTTTTGGTGGTATTTGATCACCTCTGGGTTTTTTATTTTTTGCGCTATAAAAACACTGAAAATTCTGTAAAGAAAAAATAAAAATTCTCGTTTCTGTCATATTAGCAGGTTATTTCTCACACACAGCATATGCATGCCACAAATTACACCCCAAAACACTTTCTGCTATTCCTCCTGAGTACATTCCTCCTGAGACTTTTACACAGCGTGGCCACATACAGAGGCCCAACATGCAAGGAGCACCATCAGGCGTTCTGGAGCACCCAGACCAATTCTGACATTCCTCTCCTACATAAAAATCATCATTTATTTGCTAGAAAATTACATAGAAACCCAAAACATTATATATGCTTCTTTAGCAAAGACCCTAGAGAATACAATGACGGCCATTACAATTGCAGAGTATTGGGGGTATTGTAGAGTATTGGGGGTATTGCAGAGTATTGGGGGTATTGCAGAGTATTGGTGGTATTGCAGAGTATGGGGGTATTGCAGAGTATTGGTGGTATTGCAGAGTATTGGGGGTATTTCAGAGTATTGGGGGTATTGCAGAGTATTGCACAGGGATGGATGGCTGGATCTGTGACTGCATTTGTCACAGATCCAGCCCACAGCAGCTGCTGCTGCTTCCGCTCTCCCTCCTCTCCTCTCACACTATACCGATCGGTACAGAGAGGGGAGGGAGGAACCGGCGGACGCCGGTTTGTTTACAAGTGATAGCTCCGTCATTTGACAGAGCGATCACGTGGTAAACGGCCGCTATCAGCGGCAATTTACCGTGATCCGTGATGCGCCGGGTCTTCTAGACCCGGCGCTCACGGATGATTCCGGGAGCGCGCCCCAGGGGGAGCGTGAGAGGAGGATTCTGGGAGGACGTCCCTGGGACGTCCTCCCAGAACAACTTGACCGCTCTGTAGACGTGTTTTGTCTATAGCGCGGTGGGAAAGAGGTTAAGCTAGATGCTGGGCTGATAATCACAAATCTATCTGTAGAGAAAAAAGATGAAGGCATTGTCAAGGGGAGTACTGTGATCTCTGTGAGAAGTAATACATACTTGGAAGTGTACATACTCCATGTTGCAATTTGAAGCTTCTCTTTGCTCCAGCAGGTATGCGGCACATCATTTGGTGGAAAAGGCAGTTATCAGTAAAATGCAGGGGCCGGCACCAAAGAGCACCTGTAGCTTTGCCCTACCTGACCAAATCTCAGATATTCTCTAAGTCAGACTCCAATAGCCAAGGATTTTTTTGAATTCTTCTTTAGATAAATTATTTTAAAATAAGCTGAGAACGGTATCATACCAATTGCTTCCATAAATCTGAACCTATCACTTGCTCTCATTGTGATGAGGCGTGAAGATACCTCTTGGAATGGTTGGAGGTATTTTCTCATGATTGCAAAGTTGCTCTGAAGGTGAAAGAGAGAACTTAAGGTGTTATTACACCCATGAGTTTTCAAATCGAATGTGGTAGTATCACTCACAGGCTTGCGGAAATGTTTCGTTTCTTGTGCCCGCTTGTCTTGACAAGTAGAACTAACTTTGTTATAGATGAGGCGCTGATGGTACCAGGTTGATGGACCACCTTGGGCCTGCTTTTGCTTTTCTACCTAATGTGATGAATAATTAAGACTAATGCACACGATCGTAAATTCCAACAAGAAAAGTCTGATGTGAGCAATTGGTCGGAAATCCCGACCGTGTGTATGCTCCATCGGACTTTTGCTGTCGGAATTTCCGCCAACAAAAGATTGAAAGCAGGTTCTCTATTTTTCCGATGGAAAAAATTCCTATCGGAAAATACGCTCAGAATCAAGCAGCCTCAAGAGCCTCCTTTCCCAGTAGACGCCTCTTACGGAGAAACGCAGCGTCGGGCGGAGCTGAAGATCCTGACGTCACCACGCTCCAGCTGGCTGGCTTGAGCCGCAGCTGTGTTTATGCCGTTTTGAAATCTTTGCTGCTACAGACTTGTTATGATGTCAGCTACCCAGGATATCAATCAAGGGTATTTATTTTAAGAACCTACTGCACTACGAAGTTTCATTTTCTTCTTTTATACCCGCCGTTTCATCACGGTCCATGAGCGGTCCTATATACCCTGATAGCAAGAAGGATATTGTTTGGAATCCCCAGAGGGTCGGTGGAGGTGTTTGAATATTTGGACCTTGTTGTTTGCTGCTGGACAGAGGGAGTCTTTTTTGTTGCTGAGCCCCATAAGATCTCCGTGATAGAGATCCAACAAATCTGGTAAGCGGCTCATTTATTTATTTTCTGCCGTGAGAAGAAGTGTTTTCACATACATATATCTCTGGAGTATGGAACATATTAATAACATCTGACCCGGCTACCTTTTTCATATGGACATTTGGGCCCAGATTCTCAAAAGATTCTCAAAAGAGATACGACGGCGCATCTCCACATACGCCGTCGTATCTCTGCCTAGCGCCGTCGTATCTATGCGACTGATTCTTACAATCAGTTACGCATAGATATCCCTTAGGTCCGACAGGCGTAAGTCTCTTACGCCGTCGGATCTTAACTGCAATTTTTTTTTTGCCCGCTAGGTGGCGCTTCCGTCGATTTCCCTGTCGAGTATGCAAATTAGCTAGATACGCGAATTCCAAAACGTACGCGCGGCCGACGCAGTAAAGTTACGACGTTTACGTTAGGCTTTTCCCGGCGTAAAGTTGCTTCTGGGTCTATGAGGCGTAGTCAATGTTAAGTATGGCCGTCGTTCCCGCGTCGAAAATGTAAAAAGTTACGTAGTTTGCGCAAGTCGTCCGTGAATGGTGCTGGACGTAATTTACGTCCACGTCAAAACCAATGACGTCCTTGCGACGTCATTTAGAGCAATGCACGCTGGGATTTTTTAGGGACGGTGCATGCGCAGTTCGTTCGGTGCGGGGACGCGCTTCATTTAAATGATACACGCCCCCTACCCGCCGAATTTGAATTCCGCCGGGAGATTTACGTTACACCGCCGCAACTTTACACGCAAGTGCTTTGTGAATAAAGCACTTGCCTAAAAAACTTGCGGCGGTGCACCGTAAATGAGATACGTTACGCCCGCCCAAATTTACGCCCATCTACGAGAATCTTGGCCTTGATATTTATATCTTATTCTTTACCTTTTTTTTTTCATTTTATCACTTTACTGATAAATTTATTCACTGCATCAATATTTCTTTGCATTTTTTATGCTTTACAGTAAGGTTGCGCATTTATTTCCATTTGTGAACATATCTACTTTTGCTGATTATTCCAACCATACTTTTTTTTGCAGCACTAGTCACTTTATTCCAGGGCTGGACTGGGACAAGAATTTGGCCCTGGACTTCATCCAGACTGGCCCACTTTGACAGGTCTCTCCGATTGCGGGCCGGACAACTCCCGCACCCCCCCCTGGCCACCCAAGCCCCCTCTCCCCCTTCACTAGCTTTATTAGAGTAGAATGGCTGGTACTGGTACTTTTATAGGCAGTACCAGTGGGGAAGCTAGACATTATTTCACCCAGGGCAAAGAATCAGTTCGGTTCCCCCCCTTATGGGACAAGATTAGGCAGAAGTGAGAAACTCCCAGGCCATAGCTGTTGAGTCAGCTGTCTGTCCCCTCCCCCATGCTCCTCTGTCGTCCCCCCTGCTCCTCTGGTCCTCCCCGATTCTTTGTTCCCCCCAGGTGAGCACTGCGGGGAGGGAGAGAAGGTGATCGCTGCGGGAAGGGAGAGACAGAGGAGCGGAGGGGGGCGGCAGTCTGCTGTCACTGAAGCCGGCCCACTGAGCCATCGGCCCACCGGGAAACTCCCTGTAGTCCCAATGGCCAGTCCATCCCTGCTTTATTCTTTATTCTAACTCCACACAGTAATGCAAGGCTTTCTCCCTGGTGTGGAGTGTCGTGCTCGCCCCCTCCCTTGGACTACAGGAGAGTCAGGACGCTCTCTACGTTGCAGATAGAGAAAGGAGCTGTGCGTGAGTGGGCATCCTGACTCTCCTGTAGTCCAAGGGAGGGGGCGAGCACGACACTCCACACCAGGGAGAAAGCCTCACATTACTGTGTGGAGTTACAGACAGAAGAACAGGAAGTGAGGATTTCTCAGAAGAAATAAGGACATTTAAAAGCAAAATGGAAGGATGAGGTAAGTGAAGGAGGACTGCACTAAGGTAAAGGAAGCTGTTTAGGGGAAAAAAAATTGTACCTTTACAACCCCTTTAAGCCTTGAAGAAGTAGACTGTGGTTGAACCCAAAAGAATGTGGTGAGTGATTTCTGAGTTGGAAAGCATCAGAAGAACTTATCTACTGCTATCTAAAGCAGCTAAAAAAAGTCCACAGACCTCATGGATCTCTGTCATTTTTACGCTGGCCGCTAGGGGGGCTTCCGTAGATTTTAGCGTAGAATATGCGTAATTTTTTACGTCGTTTGCGTTAGGCTTTTCTCCTGCTTCTATGAGGCGTACGCAATGTTAAGTATGGACATCGTTCCCGCGTCAAATTTTGAATTTTTTTTACGTCGTTTGCGTAAGTCGTTTGCGAATAGGCCTGGACGTAATTTACGTTCACGTCGAAACCAATACGTCCTTGCGGCGTACTTTGGAGCAATGCACACTGGGATATGTACACGGACGGCGCATGCGCCGTTCGTAAAAAACGTCATTCACGTTGGGTCACCACCCATTTACATAAAACACGCCCCCTCATACTCATTTGAATTAGGCGCGCTTACGCCGGCCCCATTTACGCTACGCCGCCGTAACTTAGGAGGCAAGTGCTTTGTGAATACAGCACTTGCCTCTCTGATTTACGGCGGCGTAGCGTAAATACGATACGCTACGCTACCGTAACATTGCCTGAATCTAGCCCTATATTCGTTGCCCAACCATCTACTCAGGATGTCTCATCCTCAGTTCTCTGTGGAGGTGGAAGGGTTACAGAAAACATGTGTCAGAAATCCAGAACGCACACTGCCTCCGAAAACTGATGATGAAGATGTTCTGACCTGCTAATAGAAGTAGTCAAGCAAAAATGAGCACAGCTGCCTGGTGTTGGCGGGAGGAACGGGGGGGGGGGGGTGGTGGTGGGGTTACAGCGCTGCCAAGTCTCAGCCTGGCTACCAGAGCGCAGGGGGCAGATGTGCTGCACATTGCTGGAGCATGGAGGGGGGGGGGGGACTTCTGCCTGGTAGTCACAGACCGTTTCCTGCGGGACGCTGCAGAGGACACAGCAGAACTGCTGGGCTAGATAGGAGCTCGGGGATATCCAGGAGCGGCGGGGAAGAGACACAATGGGGAAGAGTTCAACCATAGCTCAATTCACTAGACATAAACCCAACCACTAGAATATCATAGATGTAAGTCTATGGTTGTAAACCCTTTTTGTTGGCTTCTACCTATAGGTAGAATAAGACTTACCTATAGGTAGTGGAAATATCTCCTACACGTTCGCCGTTTAGGAGATATTTCACTTGTAGTACGCCGATATTGTAAACGGCGCATTCGCTGGGAAGAAACTAAACTATGCGCCGTTTCTTCCCTAGCGTGTGTCGTTACTGTGCGCATGCGCAGAGTGACGTCATCGCGGCTCCGACCAATCAAGGCACCGGAGCCGCGATACCCGGAAGTAACCTCCGGGAGAGATGTCCGCGGCCCGAGGGGGAAACGAGGACGGCTTCAGGGGTCACCAAAAAAATCGCTGATCGCCACCATTACTAGTAAAAAAAAATATTAATAAAAATGCCATAAAACTATCCTCTATTTTGTAAACGCTATAACTTTTGCGCAAACCAATCTATAAACACTCAGGGCCAGATTCTCAAAAGAGATACGACAGCGTATCTCCAGATACGCCGTCGTATCTCCAGATACGCCGTCGTATCTCTGAGTCTGGGCGGTCGCATCTTGGCGCCTGATTCTAATGCCGCGTACACACCATCACTTTATGTGATGAAAAAAAACGACACTTTCTGTGAAGTAAAAAATGACGTTTTTGAAAGTTCAATTTTCAAAGACGAAGTTGCCTACACACCATCGTTTTCTCACAATGATCTTGCAAAGTGAGGTTACGTTCTCACCACGCTTTACCATTGAAGCTTGCTTCATAAGTAGCTTCTGGGCATGCGCGGATGAAAAAACGTCTTAGAAAACAACGTTTTTTGCTACACACGGTCAATTTCTGTGAAGTAAAAAGTGCACTTTTGAAAAACGACACATAAAATTGAAGCATGCTTCAATTTTTTTTGGTCGTTTTTTACAAGACATAAAACGACGTTTTCCCCCACACACAGTCAATTAAAGTGACGTTTTTAAAAACGTCATTTTTTTTCATCACATAAAGTGATGATGTGTACGCGGCATTAGAATCAGTTACGCATAGATTTCTATTAGATCCGTCCGGCGTAAGTCTGTTACGCCGTCGGATCTTAACTGCATATTTACGCTGGCCGCTAGGGGCGTGTACGCTGATTTATGCCTATAAATATGTAAATCAGCTAGATACGCAAATTCACGAACGTACGCCCGGCCGACGCAGTACAGATACGCCGTTTGCGTTAGGCTTTTCCCAGTGTAAAGTTACCCCTGCTATATGGTGGCGTACATGCGGCGTACCAATGTTAAGTATGGCCGTCGTAGCCGCGTCAAATTTTTTATATTTTACGTCGTTTGCGTAAGTCGTCCGTGAATGGGGATAGACGTCATTTACGTTCACGTCGAAACCAATACGTCCTTCCGGGGTACTTTGGAGCAATACGCACTGGGAAATTCCACGGACGGCGCATGCGCCATTCGTGAAAAACGTCAATCACGTCGGGTCACAAGTTATGAACATAAAACACGCCCCCCTGTTCCAAATTTGAAATACGCCTGCCTATTTACGCTACCCTGCCGCGACTTACGGAGCAAGTGCTTTGAGAATACAGCACTTGCCCGTCTAAGTTGCGGAGGCGTAACGTAAATCGGATACGTTACGCCCGGCAGGGCAGGACTTAGGGTGGTGGGGGCCCCTGGGCTTGAGTGTTGAAGGGGCCCCCTGGAGCCGAGAATTGGGGGGGATCGAAGTTGTTGAGCGGGGGGGGCGAATTAAAGTTGTTGAGCGGGGGGGAGCGCATTAAAGTTGTTGAGCGGGGGGGGGGATTTTGCAGGTTGTTGAGGGGGGGAGTGCCTCTCACCTGTGCCAACAGCCGGGGCCACAGACTGTCATTAGCCCGGCTCTCGGCTATCTTCCCTTCAGCAGCCACAGTCCTCCACACACCACTCCGGTTCCTCCTGCTTCCGTGCTGCCTCCTCTTGCAGTGCGGGAAAATTAACCCTTTTGCGGGACTGCGGGAAGAAGCCGTCTGTGCGGGAAAGTCCCACAGAATCCGTGCGTGTTGGGAGGTATGCGCAGGGCCGCCATCAGGAATTTTGGGGCCCCTTGCACAGCTTAAGGCATGGGCCCCCTGAAGCAGAGAACCTAGGGGGGTGGGGGTGCTGCCGCCTGAAATTGAGAAGCGTGGGGGCTGCCGCAAATTGAGAAGCGGGGGGGCCTTTACAAAAAAAAGAAGAAATAAAGAAGAAAACAAATATATATAAATATATGTAGCCATCCAGGGCCCTGGGGACCTCTGGGCCTTTTAATAAAAAGAAAAAATAAACCTCTGGGCCCTTTAATAATAAAAAAAAAAACATTTATAAAAAATACATAAAAAAAAGGGAGGTTGCCAAACCTCTGGGCCTTTTAATAAAAAATAAAAAAATAAACAAAAATAAAAAAATAAACATTTATAAAAAAAATAAAAAAGGGGGGGTTGCCACATGGGGCCCTGGGGACCTCTGAGTCCTTTAATAAAAAAAAAAATATATATATATATATATATATAAAAAAAATGTAATTTTTTTTATAAAAAAATAAAAAAGGTGGGTTGCCATCCGGGGGCCCTGGAGACCCCTGGGCCCTTTAATAATAATAAAAAATATATATATATATATATATATATATATATATATATATATATATATATATATATATATATATATATATATAAATAATATTATATATATAAAAATAAAAAATATATAAAAAAAAACATTTTTTTACAAAAAATAAATTAAAACAAAGGGGGGTTGCCGTCCGGGGCCCTGGGGGCCTCCGGGCCCCTGGGGACCTCCGGACCCCTAAAAAAAAAAAAAAAAAAAAAAAAAATTTTTTTTTTTTTTTTTTTTTTTTAAAGGGGGCCCCCTATTGGGTGGGGCCCCTGGGCTTGAGCCCAGTCAAGGCCAATGGTAAGTCCGGCCCTGACGCCCGGGCAAAGATATGCCGATCTAAGAGAATCTGGCCCTTAGCGCGATTTTTTTTTACCAAAAATATGTAGAAGAATACGTATCGGCCTAAACTGAGGAAAAAAACATTTATATCTTTTTTGGGGGATATTTATTATAGCAACAAGTTAAAAATATTGCATTCTTTTCAAAATTGTCGCTCTATTTTTGTTTATAGCGCAAAAAATAAAATCCGCAGAGGTGATCAAATACCACCAAAAGAAAGCTCTATTTGTGGGGGAAAAAAGACGCCAATTTTGTGTGGGAGACACGTCCCACGACCGCGCAATTTTCAGTTAAAGCGACGCAGTGCCGAATCGCAAAAAGGGGCAAGGTCCTTTACCTGCATAATGGTCCGGGTCTTAAGTGGTTAAAGTCCGTAAAAATGCTCCTTTTTTTTCTATAGTCTTAGGAAGTATTATTTTACTGAAAGGGTAGCTAATGCTTGGAATAAACTTCCAGCAGAGGTAGCGAGACAGTCAACAGTAAATGGCTTCAAACATGCTTCCTGTGCGCGATTGGTTGCCCCTTTTCAGTAGCAAGTTGGCAAAGCTGTTGCAAATCTGCTGTCATACATCTGCACAATCCAACAACATCCCCCCCCCCCCGTTATTTGTCCCTTTAAGAGTGTCCTGTAAATGTAAGGGTCGCAGGACGTTTGGTAAAAGACGGAGGGATATAAAAGTGAGATACGTCTCCCAGACGCTCATTTGCTGAGTTTGTGCTCTTGTCTTTACGCATCCCCAGGCAGCGCTGTCTTTATGTAAACTGGAACAGATTGTGTTTGAAAATTGGGAAAAACCGACAAGCTTGCCTGGAGGAAGCAACCGCTCAACCGCCACTGATCGGCGCACGGTACGAGAGATCGTGATGGAGGCCCGGGAACAATTACAGCGCTCTCTGTAAATAAATGTATGCGAAGGATACAGGCAACGCATGCATGTTAACCACTTGCTGACCGCCCTATAGCAGTTTTACTGCTACAGGGCGGCAGCTGTTTACCGGCACATGTATATATACGTAATTTCCGCCTGCAGGGGGCGCACAAGCGCCGCTGGTGCACTGCTTTTTCTGTGACTATTTGCAGTAAAAGCTGATCTGCGGTTGCCAGGCACTCAATGTCCTCCGAAACCTGCCGATTGTAGGTAAAGAACACAGAATGATGATCTACCTATGGTTGTAACCAGTGACGGTTCGTCCATAGAGGGCGCTGGAGCGCCGCCCCCTCTGGCTCTCGCCCGCCACTGAGTCTAATAACATACATTCATGCATTGCACGAATGTATGTTATTGTTGCCAGCTGCCGCTGGTCTATTCAGAGATGGCCGGAACTTGAGCGCCGGCCACCTGAATAACGGCAGCTGATTGGCTGTTTGGAAGGCTTTCCGAGTACAGCCCTCGGCTCCCGGATGTCTTATCCTCGGGACGTACTGGTTGGTGCGTCCCTTGGATAAGACTGACGGCCGTCTCAGCCAATCAGGTTCCCCGATTCTGGTTATCGGTAACCTGATTGGCTGAAGCGTCACCAAGGCGGGAGAAGACATCGAGGGACGTAGAAGGAGTAAGGTAAGTGCATTTTACATGGCACAGCGGCGACAATGGGCACAGAGGCGACAAAGGGCACAGTGGCATTAATGGGCACAGTGGTGACAATGGGCACAGTGGCAACAATTAAAGGGCACAGTGACATGCACAGTGGCAACAATGGGCACAGTGGCAACAATGGGCACAGTGGCGACAATTAAAGGGCACAGTGGTGACAATTGGCACAGTGGCGACAATTGGCACAGTGGCGACAATTGATGGGCACAGTGGCTGCATTTGATGGCATGGCACAGTGGTAAAAATTGATGGCACAGTGGCTGTGTTTGATGGCATGGCACAGTGGCTGCGTTTGATGGCATGGCACAGTGACTGCGATTGATGGCATGGCACAGTGACTGCGTTTGATGGCATGGCACAGTGGTGCGAAATGATGGCATAGTGACTGCATTTGATGGCATGGCACAGTGGTGACAATTGATGGCACAGTGGCTGCGTTTGATGGCATGGCACAGTGGTGACAATTGATGGCACAGTGGCTGCATTTGATGGGCACAGTGAGGCTGCAATTTATTTATTTATTTTCATTTGCGCCCCCCCCCCCAAAAAAATTTGAGCACCAGCCGCCACTGGTTGTAACTATCTTTATATCCCACCAGATGGCGCCCTTTTCCACTGTTCATAAAGCGGGAAGGTGTATTAGGCTCCCCCAATCATATCCGACCTGGGGAAATAAAAACATAATCTGCTCATTGACCGGGCGCTACCTGATGACGTCATAACGACAAAACGTACTTGCTGACCGCCCTATAGCAGTTTTACTGTATATACATAATTTGTCATTTCCACCTGCAGGGGGCGCACGTGCGCCGCTGGTGCAGTGCTTTTTCTGTGTCTATTTGCAACAAAAGCCGATCTGCGGGTGCCAGGCACTCAATGTCCTCCTTGTTGGTAAAGAACACAGAATGATGATCTACTTATGTAAACAAGGCAGATCGCCGTTCTGACCGCGGGGAAGGGAACAGAAGGGATTAGAATACATTTCTTCCTGTAGTAAAAAACAGAACACAGTGTACACCAAACACTGGCCAGGCACAAATGTAACCCTTTGATCGCCCCTAGATGTTTAACCCCTTCCCAGCCAGTGTCATTAGTACAGTGACAGTGCATATTTTGTTAGCACTGATCACTGTATTAGTGTCACTGGTCCCCCAAAAAAGTGTCAGTTATTGTCCGCAATATTGAAGTCCCGCTATAAGTCGCTGATCGCCGCTATTACTAGTATAAAAAAAAAAAAAAACTACAAATTATATAAATATATACCATAGTTTGTAGACACTATGATGTTTGTGTAAACCAATTAATATACACGTACTGCCTACAGGCAGGCCAGTAGTAATTTAAGAAGGAGGTCAGAATAGTCAGCCCTATATTATGTTTCCTTTACAATAGACCCTAATAAAAAGTTGACACGAGTCACGCTCATCTATCTGTGTACTTTATCTTTTTTTTATTCTTCTTTGTTGCAACATAAGTTATAACGCGTGAGTGCTTTATTGCACATAGGTGTGAGCGGGGTCTTGAGCCTGAGCTCTATAAATAAATGCGAATAAAACAACAGAGAAACATAAATTCGGCACTAACCATGGGCTGGATTCAGGTAGATTTGCGCTTTTTTTACGGAGGCGCAGGGCAACATTTTTGCCCTGCGCCCCCGCAAATTTACTGCGCTGCCCTTGATTCACGGAGCAGTATCTCCGTAAATTGCGTGGGCGCGCTGGCAAAATGCCCGCCCCCTACGGGATCATTTAAATTCACGAATCACTTACGCAAACTACGTAAATTTGAAATTTCGCGACGCGGGAACGACGGGTATACGTAACATTGGCTGCCCCTGCTAATAGCAGGGGCAGCCTTACGCGAAAACCGCCGTACGGAAACTACGTAAACTGCGTACGCAGGGCTCGCGTAACGTTGTGAATCGGCGTTAGTATGCAATTTGCATACTATACGCTGAGCACAACGGGAACGCCACCTAGCGGCCATCGCAAGAGAGCCTTATGCCGCGCATATCTTAGGCTGCAGTCGGCGTAACGAGGTTCCTGTATCAGGAGCATTCGTTACACCGGGGCAAGTAAGCAATTGCGCTGTGTAACTATGGTTACACAGGCGCAATTGCTTCTTGAATCCAGCCCCATGTGATTTATTGGCCCCTTCCCTTTCTGAATGAACATCATGAGTGATCGGTAGTGTGCTTGGGCTTTGGGGTGCACACCCTAATGCAATAGGCTGCGCACACCTATGTTGGGGAGACATGGACTTGAATCCAAAGTAACATCACTCCAAGGGTTCCCCAGGCATACACCTCACAAAGAGTAGTGTTCCCTTAAAAGCCAGGGCCCATAGTCCGTAGGCAATAACGCTTGCATTCATTCCCCTCCAAAAGCCCCTGGTGAGTCTGTCACACCAATGACACCAACAATGGGAACCAATGACAACACTGATGGGGAAAAATTCATCCCAGTGACACCAATAAATGGGGCACAATTCCTCCAAATGACACCAATGATGGGGGATTGTTTACTCCCACTGATGCTGGGACATTTTGTACTCCCGATGGCCACGGTTCGGCTCGCTTTAAATCTGAAGGACAGTAAGCTAGCCCTTTGTTTAGAAAGTTTGGGGACCCCTGCCATATAGCATTAAAAATGTGTTCAAAGAAACATACATATTATCAAGAGATAAGCTGGAGTAAAGATGTACACATGTAGGAACATTTAGGTAGATTCACGTAGAATGGCTTATCTTTAGGACGGCCTAGCCTAGCCTGTTTAGGCTACACCGCCGTAAATTAGTTAGGCTAGTAGTGATTTTCAAACCACTTACCTTCTAATCTATGGGGGCGTAGCCTCAAACGAGCGGGCGTAAGGGCGCCTAATTCAAATGACTTGGAGGGGGGCGTGTTGTATGGAAATGAGGCTTGACCTCACGTTTTTTGACACTGCGCATGCGCCGGGCGACTACATTTCCCAGTGCGCATTGCGGCTAAGTATGCCGTACGGGCCTATTGATTTAGACGTGGACGTAAACGACGTAACTCCCGATTCACGGACGACTTACGCAAACGACGCAAAAATTTCGAACCTCGCGGCGGGAACGGCAGCCATACTTTAACATTACTAGTCCACTAGAGCATAGCTCTAACTTTAGGCTGCCTAAGGCCTTACGGAAATGACGTAATTCGACGGCGTAGGCCTGGCGTACGTTCGTGAATCGGCGTATCCCCTCATTTACATAATCTACGCCGGCCGCAATGGAAGCGCCATCTAGCGGCCATCAGAAACATTGCAAGCTAAGATAGAACGGCGCAAGCCGGCCTATCTTAGCTTTGTTTAAGCGTATCTCTGTTTGAGCATACGCTTAAACAAACGCCGGCGTAGATTCAGAGTTAGGTCGGCTTATCTACTGATAAGCCGGCCAAACTCTTTGTGAATCTACCTAATAATTTGGCAATAGATGCCTAAAGTTAATACTCCCAGAAGGATAATGATTCATGTCTGTGGTGGAGAGGAGCATGGTTAAAGCGGGGGTTCACCCTATGAACGCAAAAAAAAAAAAATTTTTTTCTTCTACCATAAAATCAGGCATTGTAGCGCGAGCTACAGTATGCCTGTCCCGAATTTTTTACCCCCGTACTCACCTTGTACTCGTACATCGAAGATACCGGGGAATGGACGTGCCTATGGAGACGGAGGATGATTGACGGCCGGCTCTGGCGCGTCACGCTTCTCCGGAAATAGCCGAAATAGGCTTGGCTCTTCACGGCGCCTGCGCATAGCCTGTGCGCAGGCGCCGTGAAGAGCCGAGACCTACTCCGGCTGTCTTCGGGGAGAGTGACGTGCCAGGGCCGGCCGTCAATCATCCTCCCTCTCCATAGGCACGCCCATTCCCCGCTGGAGCCGAAATCTTTATCGTACAGGTACACAGTGGGTACGGGGGTAAAAAAATCGGGACAGGCATACTGTAGCTCGCTATACAATGCCTGTCTCGATGGAAAAATGATGTAAGTGAGGGTGAACTACCGCTTTAAGATAAGGTTAGAGTAGGAAGAAAAGAAAAAAAGGGGAAAAGGGGGGGGGGGGGGATAAGAAGAGAAGGGAAGGAAAGGGAAATGGAATATAATGGGTAAGGGAGCTATCAGAAGGCATCCAAGGGAAACGGTTAAAAGGGAACAAACCCTTGCTCTTTCTCTCTAGACACCCAAGGATGCCGATGAGTGAGCCATTGGGGGGTGGGGTTGGGGTGGGGTTGGGGGCATTAACCTCCCAGCCATTTTGTCATAAACCATGGTCATATTCAAAGAAGAGGTATAGGTTGGAGAGTACCATCATCCATATCCCAAATATTTGGATTTGAATTTGAAGTGGATCCAGCTGAACCAAGTGGCTGTAAGATGTATATTTCTCAATGGCCCAAACCTCTATGGTTTATATTTAATCACAGACCCAAAACTCTATCATCTAGATTTTTCACAAGTCGAAAGCTTTATGGTATATACTTTTCACAGGGCCACAATTCCATGGTCTATGTTTCGTCACAAAGCCAACATTTTATGGTCTAGATTTCCTTCATGTTGAACTTTGGTGTGTACTTTTCTTGACCAAAAGTCTATGATGTGTATTTTCCATTGACCCAAAGCTCTAGAATCTATATTTAGTCACAGGCCCAAAAATCTATCATTTTATGGTCTATATTTTTCAAAGGTTGAAAACTGTTTGGTGTATTTATTTCAATTGCCCCCAAACAAGTCTACAATGTATACATTTCATGGGCCCAAAACGATATGGTCTAAATTTTGTTACAGGCCAAAAACTATGTACTGTATATAGTCTAGATTTTTCACAGGTTGAAAACTCTTTGGTGTATACCTTTTTTGGCCCAAAAAGATATGATCTAGATCTTTCACAAGTGGAAAACTCTATGGTTTATATTTTCAACAATCCCAAACCTCCATTGGTCTCTTTTTAGTCCCAGGTCAAAATGTCCATGGTCTAGATTTTTCACAAGTCAAAAACTCTATGGTGTATTCTTTTCACTGGCCTCAAACAAGTCTATGATGTATACTTTTCACAGGCCCAAAACTCGATGGCCTAAATTTTGTCAAAGGCCCAAAAGTACGTATATGGTTTCGATTCTCCACAGGTTGACAACTCTTTGTTGTAGACTTTTCTTGGCCCAAAAATGTATTATCTGAATTTTTACAAGTCCAAAACTCTATGGTTTATAATCATTACAACTCCAACCCTCCATTGGTTTGTATTTGGTCCCAAGCCAAAGACTATATATCTTAGATTTTTCTCAAGTTGAAAACTCTATGGTGTATACCTTTCAGAAGCCCAAAACTCTATGGTCTACAGTTTCCAAAGGCCCAAAACACTACGGTCTATGGTCTTCGTCCAAGCACTGCATCCAAATACAAAATCAGACACTAATTAATAGATATCTGTGTTATTTGTGGAAGAACTTTTTTGTTCTGCCCGGAGCGCCTCTTAAATTGTACAGTTTAATTTTATTTATTTTTAACGAGCAGAAATAGCTGCCGTTTGTTTAGGCAGAGATAAGAAGACAGAAGGTGCAGAGGGCTAGTAGCAGGAGGTGTTATGAGGATAAATCCTGGATAATATGCGTCTCAGGGCTCTTGTTTTGTTCTTTCCTCTTGGTTGCTCCGGCATCTGCATTGCACTGCAAGTTTCCCCCGCTACAGACAGAAGATTAATGATCCCCCTCGACATCGCCGAAGCGCCGTTCTTTACCTCCGAGCTCACATTAAAACTGAAGTTTTTACTTAAACTAGAAGAGGCTGAATGCGGATTTTAGCAGCTACCTGATCCCTAACAATGCGCAGAGCGCACACGAGCGGACAACTTGTCCTGCTCTTTATTCACAGCGAATGGAAAACAGGAAAAAATATATCAGCGCAGTGGTGTAAAAATAAAACACTCAAAACAAGTTCTTATCTTGAGTAGGATGGACCCCAGCAAGCCGTAGAAAAAGCTCTAACGGTCATTATAGTAAGTCAAAGAAGGATTGGCTCCAGCAAGCTCTAGTGAAAGCTCTAATTGTAATTATGGTAAGTCAAAGAAAGATGGGCCCAAGCAAGCCCTAGCAAAAGCTCTAACTGTCATTATGGCAAGCCAAAAAAGAATTGGCTCCAGCAAGCCCTAGTGGAAGCTCTAACTGTCATTATGGTAAGTCAAAGAAGGATTGACCCTAGCAAGCCCTAGCAAAAGCTCTAACTGCCATTATGGCAAGTCAAAGAAGGATGGGGCTCAGCAAGCCCTAGTGGAAGTTCTAACTAATATTATGGGAAGCCAAAGACGGATGGGGCTCAGCAAGCCCTAGTGGAAGTTCTAACTAATATTATGGGAAGTCAAAGAAGGATTGACCCTAGCAAGCCCTAGCAAAAGCTCTAACTGCCATTATGGCAAGTCAAAGAAGGATGGGGCTCAGCAAGCCCTAGTGGAAGTTCTAACTAATATTATGGGAAGCCAAAGACGGATGGGGCTCAGCAAGCCCTAGTGGAAGTTCTAACTAATATTATGGAAAGCCAAAGAAGGATGGGGCTCAGCAAGCCCTAGTGGAAGTTCTAACTAATATTATGGGAAGCCAAAGAAGGATGGGCCTCAGCAAGCCATAGCGAAAACTCTAACTGCCATTATGGCAAGTCATAGAAGGATGGGGCTCAGCAAGCCCTAGCGGAAGCTCTAACAGCCATTAAGGCAAGCCAAATAAGGATGGGCTCCAGCAAGCACTAGAAAAAGTTATAACTATAATTATAACAAGCCAAAGAAGGATGGGCCCCAGCAAGCCCTAGCAAAAGTTCTAACTATAATTATAACAAGCCAAAGAAGGATGGTCCCCAGCAAGCTCTAGCGAAAGCTCTAACTGCCATTGTGGTAAGTCAAAGAGGGATTTGCTCCAGCAAGCCCTAGCGGAAGCTCTAACAGTCATTGTGGTAAGTCAAAGAAAGATGGGCCCCAGTAAGCCCTAGCAAAAGCTCTAACTGTCATTGTAGTAAGTTAAAGAAGGATGGGCCCTAGCAAGCCCTTGCTAAAGCTCAAACTGCCTTTATTGCAAGTCAAAGAAGGATGGGGCTCAGCAAGCCCTAGTGGAAGCTCTAACAGCCATTAAGGCAAGCCAACTAAGGATGGGCCTCAGCAAGCCCTATTAAAAGTTATAATTATTATTATGGCAAGCCAAAGAAGGATGGGAACCAGAAAGCCCTAGCGAAAGCTCTAACAGTCATTAAGGCAAGTCAAAGACGGATGGGTCCCAGCAAGCCCAAGCAAAAGCTCCAACTGACCTTCTGGCAAGCCAAAGAAGGATGGGTCCCAGCAAGCCCTAGCAAAAGCTCTAACGGTCATTAAGGCAAACTGAAGAAGGATGGGCCCCAGCAAACCCCAGCGGAAGCTCTAACAGCTATAAAGATAAGCGAAAGGAGGATGGGCCCAGCAAGCCCTAGCAAAGGCTCTAATGGTCATTAAGGAAAACTGAAGAAGGATGGGCCCCAGCAAACCCCATCGGAAGCTCTAATAGCTATAAAGATAAGCGAAAGAAGGATGGGCCCAGCAAGCCCTAGCGAAAGCTCCAACTGACCTTCTGGCAAGCCAAAGAAGGATGGGCCTCAGCAATAGGGTTGCCACCTTTCTTCAAGCCAAACCCGAACACTTTAGCCGCCCAGGACACCTTTGGGTGCACCAAGAAGAGTAGTAATGTGGTGCACATAGCATGCTGTAGCGAACAGTGCTTGTGGCCAAATTGCTATTGCAATTACTGGGATGCATTCTGCATCCCAGTGATGCCAAACCAGCCACCCACAGCTCCCATAAGGCAACAGATTTGTGTGTGACCATCTTGGTTACTTGGGGAGCCTCAGCCCAGTCTGAATAATGTGTCCAGGTTTCAGTCCGCCTGAATCCCGGACACATGATTCAAAATCCGAACTGTCCGGGTGAATCCCGGATAGGTGGCAACCCTACTCAGCAAGCCCTAGCAAAAGCTCTAACAGCCATTAAGGCAAGCCAAAGAAGGATGGGCCCAGCAAGCCCTAGCAAAAGCTCTAACGGTCATTAAGGAAAGCCAAAGAGGGATGGGCCCCAGAAAGCCCCAGCGGGGTCTGAAGGTGTAGAAATCAGGACTGATCTGAGGTGTGAAGGGGCAGATGGGGGGTGGTCTGAGGAGTGAAGGTGCAGGAATTAGGACTGATCTGAGGTCTAAACGTGCAGGAATTTGGGCTGATCTGAGGTCTGAAGGTGTAGAAATCAGGACTGATCTGAGGTGTGAAGGGGCAGAAATTGGGGCTGGTCCGAGGAGTGAAGATGTAGGAATTAGGACTGATCTGAGGTCTAAATGTGCAGGAATTTGGGCTGATCTGAGGTCTGAAGGTGTAGAAATCAGGTCGTATTTGAGGTGTGAAGGTGTAGGAAATGGGGCTGATGTGAGATGTAAATGTGAAGGAATTGGGGCTCATCTGTGGTCTGAAGGTGCATATAAATGAGGGGTGAGAGACTGAGAGTGAAGGAATTGGGACTGATCTGAGGTCTACAACATGCTTTTGTTCACTGGCACCACCCCGGTTGTCTAATGCCTGTAAATTGGCCCTTAAGTGTGGTAAAGGTTGCTGACCCATATTCTAGGACAACGTTAAGCCGCTGACTTTCAAATAAACAGACGCACTATCCTTGCACAGCCTTTTAAAGTCTCTGTCATGGCAAACTTGCCTTGGGGCGTAAAAAGGAAGGGATAACAGACAGTAGCCTCGGGGGAGAGCGGAAAGCCTTTCATGTACATACAGGAAGATTTGCTGTTCTTAGGGGGGTGTCTGAATATAAAAGGTAGCTGTAACTTTAAAATCAAATGCAGTTGAAGAAACCCTGATTCCATCTGGCTTAGAGCAAGACTCCATGCATCTATGGGGGCATGATCATATCATTGGGAGTTATACTTCCCTAAAAAGCTTCCCTAACCATATCCTGCACCAGGTGACTCGAGGCATCCCCAACCGTTACATCGCATGTTATTGCTGCAGTATTTAGAGACACGCATGATCAATTACATTTTTATTCACTTTGAGTCGAATTTGCTATGGTCGTACCCGGGGCCGATCCTAGGGTCACAGACGCCAGGGTGCAGAAAAAATTCTGGCGCCCCCACATGGACGTGGTCATCTTACTAACTCCTCTTTACAAATGTTTCTATGGCAACGACTCAAACACGGTGCTCCCCTAAGAAGTCTTCATTAGTGTCCCCCATCAGAGTCCCCCCCAGCAGGTGTCACCCATCAGAGCACCCCACAGCAGGTGTCCCCCATCAGAGCCCCCCCAGCAGGTGTCCCCATCAGAGCCCCACCAGCAGGTGTCCCCCATCATAGCCCCCCCAGCAGGTGTCCCCCATCATAGCCCCCCCAGCAGGTGTTCCCCATCAGAGCCCCCCACAGCAGGTGTCCCCCATCAGAGCCCCCCCCAGCAGGTGTCCCCCATCAGAGCACCCCCCCCCCCACAGCAGGTGTCCCCCCATCAGAGCCCCCCCACAGCAGGTGTTCCCCATCAGAACCCCCCACAGCAGGTATCCCCCATCAGAGCCCCCCACAGCAGGTGTCCCCATCAGAGCCCCCCCACATCAGGTGTCCCCATAGATCAGTACTTGTCCAATAGATCCATGTAGCTCGGGCACGCTGGGAGCAGAAGCACATTACAGGGGGCGGGGCATACGTGGCATCTTTGGTTACTTGGAGGGTGGCACTCGGAGAGCATTTCTAGGAGTGCACGGGATGATTGGCAGCAGCTCCGGCCAACCCAGAAGCCTCTCATCATACCGCCTATGGGAAAAGACCTGACACACGCAGAGGGGGCGGGGCAGACAGAACACTGCTCCATGCACACCGGACGGAATTAATTGATGGAGCCTAGTACCAGGACATGTTCCGGTACTTGGTTCCGCTGTGGTACCCAGCCCAGATTCCGGGGACAGCGGGAGGTATGCGCTCTTGTCCGTTGCCAGCGGAGAGAGCAAGGGGGATGGGGAACCGCAGCACCCGCTACATGCACTCCGCCTCTGGACACAGACAAGGAGGAGGGAGGGGAGCACTTTGGAGCTTCGGCGACCACACCTCCTAGGCGCCAGGGTGCGGAGCACCCCGTGCACCCTGCCTAGGATCGGCCCTGGTCGTACCTTCCGGATATCCCCCAGATGAAGGGACTATTCATATGTCCCGAAACGCGTCGGGTAGAATCAATGACCACTATCATCGGCTCATTACTGTATTATTGTATATTGTTTTGCTAAATCTATTGTTGGTGTCTCCCACACCATTTTTTACATTTATATACTTTTTCATTGTCATTAAATTATATATTTTTTTATTATACTGATTAGATTTTCTTTATTTGGTTTGCCTCAAAAATCCCACAATTCCTGTTCTGGGGATACTTGCTTCCTTTTCTTGAACACTTGCAGTTTACAACTTTCAATGCTGCTGGCAATTTCTCTCTCTCGGTGTTGCTTCCCTGAACTTCCGGGCTTTACAGGAAACAGTGCAGTCTCCAGCCAATCTGTTTGGAGAAGGGAAGAGGGGGGAGGAGCAGGGGAGTGTCTTGCCTTTCTAGGATAAGGAGCTGTGTGTTTCTTGTGATTTACACAGTGTAGGGAGACTCAAGTCTCTGCATGCAAGGGTGGCTCCCAGAGCCGATCCTAGGCAGGGTGCACAGGGTGCATTGCACCCAGGCGCCTGCAGAGGTGGGGGCGCCGAAGTGCCAGAGTTCTCCCCTCCCTCCTTCTCTCCTTGTTTGTGTCCGTCCAGAACCAGTGTTCTGAGCATAGGTGTGTCTGTCCAGAACTGATGTGTGAGCATAGGGCAGCCCGTCCAGCCTGGCAGTGCTCGGGGGAGGGGCCGCTCCTCTTCCTGACATGAGAGTTCTAGTTTTCAGTGGTTGCTGAGTGCTCCAACTCCAGTTGGAATGCCTCCCACTCCCATTTCTATCTCAGGCTGCACAGAGAGAGAATCAAGATGAGTCACAGTGTTCAGTGTGCTGGGGGATGGCATGCCCAGCATCCCTTTACACGTGCTTTGGGCTGCCCCTGCTCTAGATGTTTAATGGCATGATAGATTGCATAGGATACACAGCCTCTGCGCCTAGTCCATCTACAGATGTATAATGAGATGTAAAGGGGAGGAGTTAGTAAGATGACCACGCCCATGTGGGGGCGCCAGAAATATTTCTGCACCCAGGCACCTGTGACCCTAGGATCGGCCCTGGTGGCTCCATAGGACGCTTCAAGAACAAGGAGCCACCTTAACACAGGAAGCCTAAGGCCCTGTACACACGACCGGATCTGTCCGCTGAGATTTGTCTGCGGACCAGTTCCAGCAGACAAATCCGGTCGTGTGTACGGCCTATCGGACAGTTTTCCGGCGGACATTTGTCCAGCCGACCGTTTTCCAGCGGACAAAAATTTCTTAGCATGCTAAGAAATCTGTCCGCTGGAAACCTGTCCGTTGGACAAATCCGGTCGTCTGTACAGACTCACCGGACTTGTCCGACCGACCGCCATCCCTCGCATGCGTCAAAGTGATTCGACGCATGCGTGGAAGTATTTACCTTCCAGGGTCGCGCACGTCGCCGCGTCATCGTCGCGGCGACGGCGCGGCCACGTCGTGACACGTCACCGCGTATGTTTTCCGCGGGGATTTTGGTCTGATGGTGTGTACAACCATCAGACCAAAATCCAGCAGCGGATATGTCCGATGGAAACGGACCGTTTTCATTGGATAATCCGGTCGTGTGTACAAGGCCTGAGACAGCGGTCCTGGCACCAGTTTAACCTGGAACATAGGCAAGGAATAAAATATAAAGAAGCTGCACACTCATTAAGTGATTAAATCAGCCGTTGAAAGTGCTGAGGGTTTAATATTCCCTTTAATGACTCGCCCTCTAAGTGATATTTTGTTACTTTTTTTTCGGGGTGATTATTCACTGCGTTTATTACAGCGTGCTGCAATGCAGAGGGGCCCGGGCGAAGAGGACAGCGCCGTGACAGACAGGTAGGAGTTCGGCAGACTTGGCACAGCTGACAGTCAACGTCATTTAATTATAAGAGAACAAAAGAGACACCGCGGGTCAAGACGTGACTCCAGATGGATGAGCGCTGAACGCGGGCGGAGAGAGAGTCCGAGCGGAGCGCAGGTGATGTGCGCCGAGGAGTGGGAACTCGGGACAAGCAAAGTGCAAGGCGGCATAATTTGGCGGCAAGCAGCGAGGGGACAGCAATGGCATTAATCACGCTCAGGAACTCCAGATCTACACATTCGGAAAGTTAGCCAAAAAAAAAAAGAGATAAACAAATTGGCTCCGGTCGGGTTTAAAAATCGTTACGGAACAATTTATTTTTAACCACTTCCATACCGGGGGGGCACTTATACACCTTCCCGCCCAGACCAATTTTCAGCTTTCAGTGCTGTTGCACTTTGAATGACAATTGCGCGGTCATACAACACTGTACCCAAACTATATTTTTATCATTTTGTTCCCACAAATAGAGCTTTCTTTTGGTGGTATTTGATCACCTCTGGGATTTTTATTTTCTGCAAAAATAAAATAAAAAAATGACCGAAAAATTAGAAAAATAAAATAGTTTTTTTTGTTTCTGTTATAAAACATTGTAAATAAGTAAGTTCTCTCCTGTACTGATGGGCACTGATGGTACTGCACTGACGGGCACTGATAAGGTGGCACTTATGGGCACCGATGTGGTGGCATTGATGGGCACTGATGATGGGAACTAATATGCGGCACTGATAGGCGGCACGGATGGGCACTGATAGGCGGCATGGATGGGCACGGATAGGCGGCATGGATGGGCATGGATAGGCAGCACGGATGGGCATGGATAGGCGGTGCGGATGGGCACGGATAGGCGGCACGGATAGGCACGGATGGCCATGGATAGGCGGCATGGATAGGCACTAATAGGCGGCATGGATGGGCACTGATAGGTGGCATGGATGGGCACAGATAGGTGGCACGGATGTGCATAGATGGGCACTGATAGGTGACACTAACGTATGTGTTGTACTAATGGATGCCAATCAGTGCCAAACAATGCCTGCCGATCAGTGATGTCCATTGTGGGCACTGATTAGCATCCATTGCGGGCAGTGATTGGCATCCATTATTTCTGTCATTGTCATCCCTGGTGGTCTAGGGTGGCATACCTGTGTTTTGCATCCCTGGTGGTCTAGTGGCATCCCTGGTGGTCCAGTGTGGGCATCCTCGGGGGGGGGCTGTGCTGATAATCGATCAGCACAAACCCCCCCTGTCAGAGGAGCAACCGATCGGCTCTCCTCTACTCGCGTCTGACAGACGCGAGTGAGGAAAAGCCGATTACCGGCTTTTCCTGTTTACATCGTGATCAGCTGTGATTGGACACGGCTGATCACGTGGTAAAGAGTCTCCATCGGAGACTCTTTACCTAGATCGGTGTTGCGGGTGTCAGACTGACACCCTGCAACAACGATCGACGCGGTGCGCGCCCCCGGGGGCGTGCAGCGGCTCAATGTCCCGAGGACCTCATATGACGTCCGGTCAGGATATTGAAGCCACTTTGCCAACGTCTTTTTGCATAAGGCGGGCGGCAAGTGGTTAACTCGCGCAATAAAGCGCTGCAGTGTGCCATGGTGATGTACAATGTGTGCAAAATACCATAGGAGCATTGGACCAGAAAAGAATAATCCCCAAGAACATTCAATCAGAAGAGAAAAACCCAATGATGTCCGATCAGAGAGTAAATACCCTTATGCCGCGTACACACGACCGTTATTCATGAAAAAAAAAAAGTTTTTCCGACGTGATTTGTCGTGATTTCTCTCAAGCCTGCCTTGCCTACACACGTTCGTGAAAAAAAAAATGCTCGAGCAAAGCGCGGTGACGTACAACACGTACGACGGCACTATAAAGGGGAAGTTCCATTCGAATGGCGCCACCCTTTGGGCATATTATGCAAATTTCCCATCTTATAACTGCGCGTTTTTTTCCCCCCTGTCGTTAAAGCCTACACTCGACCGTTTTTCCCCAACGAGAAAAACGACGACGTAAAAAACGACGAGAAAAAATAGAGCCGGTTCTAAATTTTTAATGCCCATTTTTCTCGCTGATAAAAATGCTCTGGAGCCCACACACAAAAATTGAATTTTTCTAGTCATGAAAAAACGGTCGTGTGTACGCGGCTTTAGAATATTCAGTCCATAGAAAAAATTCCCTAAGAACATTTGATGGCAAGTGAAAACACCTTTAACCACTTGCCAACTCCCTAACGTAGATATACGTCGGCAGCATGGCACGGGCAGGCAAAGCGGCGTACAGTACCTGACCGCGACATTGTGTATTCCCGCGGCTCGGCTGCAGTGATATTATGCCCCGCGACCCCCCCGTTCGTCGGAGCCAGCGCCGAGCTCTGTCGCTCCTCCCGCTCGCCGCCCCCAACAGATTCCTATGGATGTGCTGCATCTCGTGGGGGGGCGGCGAGTGCTATCAGCACAGCCTCTCTGAAAACATTGCACTGGAAGCACAAAATCTGCGGCACCTACTGTATCTTACTTTGAATCTGCCGCCTAGCGGGCGGACTCGACGTCCGCCATGTGCAGGGCCCGATCCGCACTATAGGCTCACTATGCAAGCCGCTTAGGGCCCGCAAAGCTGCGGAGGGCCCCCCAAATTACTAGAGGCCCCGCCTGGTGAGAAGTCATTTTCGGCCCCTCACCCCACTTCTCAAATCGCTGGCTGCATGGGAGAAGAGGTAAGAAGTCAGCACCCCACACTTCTCACTTTAATGTAAGATGTTATTTCCAACAGCAGAACACCCCCTCCCCCCAGCTTCTCAACTTTAATGTATGTGACATTTTGCTAAGGGCCCCAGGGAGGTCAGGATCGTATCACTGAGCAGCAGAATGGGGAGATGCCTATGTAAACAAGGCATTTCCCTGTTCTGCCTAGTGACAGGACACTGATCACAGCTCCCTGTCATCAGGAGCAGTGATCGCTGTCATGTCACTGGTAGCCCATCCCCCCACAGTTAGAATCACTCCCTAGGACACTTAAACCCTTCCTCGCCCCCTAGTGGTTAACCCCTTTCCTGCCAGTGTCATTTACACAGCAATCAGTGCATTTTTTAGCACTGATCGCTGTATAAATGACAATGGTCGCAAAATAGTGTCAAAAGTGTCCGCTGCAATATCGCAATCATGATAAAAAATCGCTGATCACCGCCATTACTAGGAAAAAAATATAATAATAAATATGTTGTAAAACCTCTCAAGCCGCTGGCCGCTGATGGACGCCGCGCAAGACACCAAAAATGTAAGTACAAAAAAACTTTTCCACAGGATTCGGGGCAACTTTAGGGGTGCGCGGTATACGCGGGAGCGCGCTATACCGCGATAAATACGGTAAATGGAAAAATTCCACATTACAATTTTTTAATGATTTTATCCGATTAATCGAAAAAATAATCGGGCGATTAATCGATTATGAAAATAATCGTTAGTTGCAGCCCTAGTTCCTGGATTAAAGTATCCGGAGGCCCAACGGGTCGGCAGGGCACCATATACAC
The DNA here is from genome assembly GCF_905171775.1 of Rana temporaria. NCBI lineage: Eukaryota > Metazoa > Chordata > Amphibia > Anura > Ranidae > Rana > Rana temporaria. The sequence goes on along the minus strand of NC_053490.1, from coordinate 525,132,135 downwards.
ACTACATAATGAGCCCATCTCTAAAGCGCAGATGAAAGAGTTTTTATTACGAAAAAAGAACAAAGGAATAAAAAAAAAAAATTGAAAGTGAGGAATACAATGCGTTCTCCGCGCTGGCTGGCGTCCAAAGCGCCTCTCCGGAGAAATTAAGTGCCAAAAAAACGGAGTTTTCAAGTTTGACGGATCGCTCTTCACACGGAGCGCGCTTAGCTCTCCCGCACCATCATAAGTTAATTAATGGCGCTAATCTCTGTGTGGATAATGCTCTGACGGAAGACGCGGCGGCGGCGGGGGGCGCAAAGCCGCAACCGACGACATTAAGAGGAGAATCTTTTTTTTTTTAAGGAAAAGTACAGTATGTGGCGAGGGCATGGCGTTCCGCGGATCCCAATGGCGCTCTCCCAGATCCAATAAATGTTAGAATATATTAAAGGCATGGAGAGGGTGTGTAACGTCCTTCGTGTCATAAAACCCCCAGAAAGGAAAAAGAATGAGCAATAGAATCCAAATAGATCAAGAATCCCGCAGACTTCAATAAAAAGGAGATGGCTTAGAGCAAAACGCCAAGGCTCCTCTAACAAATGCATTCAGACGAATATAAATTGTCATGAATAAAAATTGCATAAGAAAAATATATTACTATATGTCTTTCCTTAAAAAGCATATGAGAGAAAAAAAATACAACTTTCACTTAAAGGGGTTGTAAAGGAACAATTTATTTCTTCCTAAATATCTTCCTTTACCTTAGTGCAGTCCTCCTTCACTTACCTCATCCTTCCATTTTGCTTTTAAATGTCCTTATTTCTTCTGAGAAATCCTCACTTCCTGTTCTTCTGTCTGTAACTCCACACAGTAATGCAAGGCTTTCTCCCTGGTGTGGAGTGTCCTGCTCGCCCCCTCCCTTGGACTGCAGGAGAGTCAGGACGCCCACTCACGCACAGCTCCTTTCTCTATCTGCAACGTAGAGAGCGTCCTGACTCTCCTGTAGCCCAAGGGAGGGGGCGAGCACGACGCTCCACACCAGGGAGAAAGCCTTGCATTACTGTGTGGAGTTACAGACAGAAGAACAGGAAGTGAGGATTTCTCAGAAGAAATAAGGACATTTAAAAGGAAAATGGAAGGATGAGGTAAGTGAAGGAGGACTGCGCTGGCACGCGATCCGGGGGATGGATCGGCCTCGGGCTGCCAACATCGCGGGCACCCTGGACAGGTAAGTGTGCTTATTAAAAGTCAGCAGCTACAGATTTTTACATTTTTGACTTTTACATTTTTTTTCCCAGCTGGACCTCCGCTTCAACCACTTAAGACCCGGACCAAAATGCAGCTAAAAGACCAGGCTAGGTTTTGCGATTCGGCACTGCGTCGCTTTAACAGACAATTGCGCGGTCGTGCGACGTGGCTCCCAAACAAAATTGGCGTCCTTTTTTCCCCACAAATAGAGCTTCCTTTTGGTGGTATTTGATCACCTCTGCGATTTTTATTTTTTGCACTATAAACAAAAATAGAGCGACAATTTAAAAAAAAAACAATGTTTTTTACTTTTTGCTATAATAAATATCCCCAAAAAATATATAAAAAAAACATTTATTTTCCTCAGTTTAGGCCGATACGTATACTTCTACCTATTTTTGGTAAAAAAAATCGCAATAAGCGTTTATCGATTGGTTTGCGCAAAATTTATAGCGTTTACAAAATAGGGGATAGTTTTATTGCATTTTTTTTTTTTTACTACTAATGGCGGCGATTTTTTTTAATGACTGCGACATTATGGCGGACACTTCGGACAATTTTGACACATTTTTGGGACCATTGTCATTTTCACAGCAAAAAATGCATTTAAAATGCATTGTTTACTGTGAAAATGACAATTGCAGTTTGGGAGTTAACCACAGGGGGCACTGAAGGGGTTATGTGTGACCTCATCTGTGTTTACAACTGTAGGGGGGTGTGGCTGAAGGTGTGACGTCATCGATTGTGAATCCCTATAAAGAGATCACACGATCGACGACGGCGCCACAGTGAAGAACGGGGAAGCCGTGTTTACACACAGCTCTCCCCGTTCTTCAGCTCCGGGGACTGATCGCGGGACTCCACGGAGCTTCGGACCGGGTCGCGGGCGCGCGACCCACGGCTGGGCTTAAAGATCAACGTACATATACGTTGATGTGCCCAGCCGTGCCATTCTGCTGACGTATATGTGCAGGAGGCGGTCCTTAGCCACTTCCCGACCCCGCATGTACATATACGTCCACAGAATGGCACGTACAGGCAGAAGGGCGTATATATATGTCCTTGCTTTCTAGCAGGTGGGGGGTCCGATCGGGACCCCCCCCGCTACATGCGGCGGTCGGATCCCCTCGGGGAGCGATCCGGGACGACGGCGCGGCTGTTCGTTTATAGCCGCTCCGTCGCGATCGCTCCCCGGAGCTGAAGAACGGGGAGAGCCGTATGTAAACACGGATTACCCGTGCTTCACTGTGGCGGCTGCATCGATCGAGTGATCCCTTTTATAGGGAGACTCGATCGATGACGTCAGTCCTACAGCCACACCCCCCTACAGTTGTAAACACACACTAGGTGAACCCTAACTCCTACAGCGCCCCCTGTGGTTATCTCCCAAACTGCAACTGTCATTTTCACAATAAACAATGCAATTTAAATGCATTTTTTGCTGTGAAAATTACAATGGTCCCAAAAATGTGTCAAAATTGTCCGAAGTGTCCGCCATAATGTCGCAGTCACGAAAAAAAACGCTGATCGCCGCCATTAGTAGTAAAAAAAAAAAATTATAAAAATGCAATAAAACTATCCCCTATTTTGTAAACGCTATAAATTTTGCGCAAACCAATCGATAAACGATTATTGCGATTTTTTTTTACCAAAAATAGGTAGAAGAATACGTATCGGCCTAAACTGAGGGAAAAAAACATTTTATATATGTTTTTGGGGATATTTATTATAGCAAAAAGTAAAAAATATTGATTTTTTTTCAAAATTGTCGCTCTATTTTTGTTTATAGCACAAAAAATAAAAACCGCAGAGGTGATCAAATACCACCAAAAGAAAGCTCTATTTGTGGGGAAAAAAGGACGCCAATTTTGTTTGGGAGCCACGTCGCACGACCGCGCAATTGTCTGTTAAAGCGCCGCAGTGCCGAATCGCCAAAACCTGGCCTGGGCATTTAGCTGCCTAAAGGTCCGGGGCTTAAGTGGTTAGGTGGTTAAAGACCAGACGCCGCAGTTGTACTGTGGCAGGTTGGCTCTATTACGCGAATCGCCGTCATTGTACGTCGCTTGTGTAATAGATACAGCAGGCGCGGCCCCGGGAACCCATGTGCGTGTCCGGCAGTCGCGATGTCCGCTGGCCACCTGTGGTCGCTCCACAGAGAGAAGCATGAACGGGGATCTGCCAGTGTAAACACGGCGCATCTTCGTTCTGAGAGGGGAGCTGAGAGTGATCGTCTGTTCCTAGTGATTAGGAACAGCGATCTCTCTCCTCCTCCAGTCAGCCCAGCCCCCATACAGTAAAGACTTGTACACGCAATCGGATTTTCCGTCGGGAATTGTGTGATGGCAGGATGCTGTCGGGCGACCCGACCGTTTGTACGCTCCGTCGGACAATTGTTGTCGGAATTTCAGACAACGAATGTGGGATAGCATGCTTTAAAATTTTCCGACAACAAATGTGTGATGCCGGATTATCCGATCGCGTGTACAAAAAAAGTACAAACACGCATGCTCAGAAGCAATGCTCACCATAACACAACATTAGCAGAAGTTGCCCAAAGGGTGGCGCTAAAGAGCTGAAAAAACACATAGGCCCAGATTCTTAGAAGAGATACGATGGCGTATCTCCAGATACGCCGTTGTATCTCTGCGTTGCGCGGTCGTATCTATGCGCCTGATTCTTAGAATCCGTTACGCATAGATTTCCCGTAGATCCGACTGGCGTAACTGTGTTACATCGTCGGATCGTAACTGCATATTTACGCTGGCCGCTAGGTGGCGCTTCCGTCGATTTCCGCGTCGAGTATGCAAATTAGCTAGATACGCAAATTCCCGAACGTACGCCCCGCCGAAGCAGTAAAGTTACGCCGTTTACGTTAGGCTTTTCCCGGCGTATAGTTGCCCCTGCTATATGGTGGCGTAAGTGCGGCGCACCAATGTTAAGTATGGCCGTCGTTCCCGCGTGGAAATTTGAAAAAGTTACGTAGTTTGCGTAAGTCGTCCGTGAATGGGGCTGGATGTCATTTACGTTCACGTCGAAACCAATGCGGCGTAATTTGGAGCAATGCACACTGGGAAATTCCACGGACGGCGCATGCGCCGTTCGGGAAAAACGTCAATCACGTCGGGTCACAGTATATTTACATAAAACACGCCCCCCTGATCCAAATTTGAATTAGGCGGGCTTACGCCGGCCGATTTACGCTACGCCGCCGCAACTCACGGAGCAAGTGCTTTGAGAATACCGCACTTGCCCTTCTAAGTTGCGGCGGCGTAACGTAAATCGGATACGTTACGCCGCCGCAGAGATACGCCGCGGGACGAGAATCTGGGCCATAGTTTTGTGTTTGTTGGCCGACAATTCTTTGCCGTTTGTATGCAAGACAAGTTCCCGGCCAACGCCCTTCGGACAAAAGTCCTACGCTTTGTCCGATGGAAAATCCGATCGTGTGTACCAGGCTTTAGAAATAAATTGGTGTCACCCTCCCGATAGAGCGATCTGAAGAAGATGTATGAATCACATAAGTGGCCGGGCAGAATTAGAAATCATTCGGCAGAGAAGACGAATACCTGCGTATGTACTGCGAAGGCGCGTTCAGCTGTCGGCCCCGGAGTTCAGCTTTAATACGCACACCCGATAAATATTAGAATAATAATTCGATTTCACTGATAAAACAAACACGGGACTCGCCTCTGTTTTTAATCTCTTTTTATTGAAGTGAAAATATTACCTTACAAGTCACGAGGAGCGGCGGAAATCTTCGGCTGTATCCCCTTCTCTCGGAGGAGCGCTGAATTGCGCAATCTGTTTATTTTATGGATATTGCAATTTCACATGTAAATGCGATTCTCCCCGCACCGCTCCTAATGTCCTGAAATGGAAGATTTCACCATTTTTCTGTATTTATGTTTTTAATACGCGGGGCTCGCCATTGTGCAGGTGTTATTTACTGATCAATAATTAGATGATAAATCACAATTAAAGTTCTTTTGTTTTTGTTTTTTTTGCAGGAAATGTGTTGCAGAACGGCATCCCAGCCCGCTGGTAATAGCAGCACGCAAGGTGCGAGCTCGCAGGCAGCGCCCCACAGCACACGCTATGCCATCTGGTAAAAAAAAACGTGCAGGTTTGATGTTTGCGTTTATTGGACCCATACCACTTCCTTCCTCATTTATTGGACCCATACCACTTCCTTCCCTGTTTATTGGATCCATACCACTTCCTTCCTCATTTATTGGACCCATACCACTTCCTTCCCCGTTTATTGGACCCATACCACTTCCTTCCCTGTTTATTGGATACATACCACTTCCTTCCTCACCTATTGGACCCATACCACTTCCTTCCCTGTTTATTGGATCCATACCACTTCCTTCCTCACTCATTGGACCCATACCACTTCCTTCCTCACTTATTGGACCCATACCACTTCCTTTCTCACTTATTGGACCCATACCACTTCCTTTCTCATATATTGGCGCTATACCACTTCCTTCCCCATTTATTGGATCTATACCACTTCCTTCCCCATTTATTGAATCCATACCACTTCCTTCCCCATTTATTGGATCCATATCACTTAGTTCCCCATGTATTGGATCTATACCACTTCCTTCCCCATTTATTATATCCATACCACTTTCTTTACCATTTATTGGAGCCATACGTCTTCTTCCCCATTTATTGGATCTATACCACTTCCTTCCCCATTTATTGGATCCATACCACTTCCTTCCCCATTTATTGGATCCATACCACTTCCTTCTCCATTTATTGGATCCATACCACTTTCTTTCTCATTTATTGGAGCATACCACTTCCTTGCCCATTTATTGTATCTATACCACTTCCTTCCCCATTTATTGGATGTATACCACTTCCTTCCCCATTTATTGGATCCATACCACTTCCTTCCTCATATATTGGCGCTATACCACTTCCTTCCCCATTTATTGGATCCATACCACTTCCTTACCCATTTATTGGATATATTTCACTTTCTCCACAATTTATTTGATCTGTATCACTTTCGCTCACATTTATTAGAACTGTACAACCTACTGCCCCTCTTACTGGATCTATTTTCCTTTCTCCTTCATTTATTGAAAAATTTACTACTTCCTTTTCCGTTTATTGGAACGCTACTACTTCCCCTACCATTCATTGGATCTATTTTCCTTCCTCCCCCATTTATTGGGTCTATACCACTTGTTTCCCCCTATTTATTGCATTTTTACCACTTCCTTACCCATTTATTGGATCAACACCACTTCCTTCCCCATTTATTGGATCCATACTACTTCCTTTCCCATTTTTTGGATCCATACTACTTCCTTTCCCTTTTATTGGATATATTTCCCTTCCTCTCTAATTTATCACTTTCACTCACATTTATTAGAACTGTAAAATCTACTGCCCCTCTTACTGGATCTATTTTCCTTTCTAATCCATTTATTGGATCTGTACCACTTCCTTTTCCATTTATTGGAACAGTACTACTTCCCCTACCATTAATTGGATCTATTTCCATTCCTCCCCACTTATTGGGTCTATACCACTTTTCCCCCATTTATTGGCTCTTTACCACTTCCTTCCCCATTTATTGGAACCATACCACTTCCTCCTACCCCATTTGTTGGATATATTTCACTTCCTTCCCAATTTATTGGATTCGTATCACTTTCACTCACATTTATTACAACTTTACAACCTACCGCCCCCCATTTACTGGATGTATTTTTCTTTCTCCTCCATTTATTGGAGCTATACCACTTCCTTTTCCATTTATTGGAATAGTACTACTTCCCCTACCATTCATTGGATCTATTTCACTTCCTCCCCCATTTATTGGGTCTATTCCACTTTTTACCCCATTTATTGGATCTACCGCACGTCAAGCCCCTTTGACTGAATATGTACCACCTCCTCCTACACTTACTGGATCTGTACCACTTCCTCACTCATTTATTGAATATACTTCCTTTTCTCTTCAAATTTATTGGATCTGTATCGCTTTCGCTCACATTTATTACAACTGTACTATTCAATGTCCCATTTACTGGAACTATTTCCCTCTCACCTTAATTCATTGAATTGGTACCACTTCTTTCTCCATTTATTGGAATGGTACCACTTTCTCTCCCATTGATTGGATCTATTTCATTTCCTCCCCCATTTATTGGATCTGTATGTATCGCTTTCACACACATTTATTAGATCTGTAGCAGTCCTTGCCCCATTTGTTGGATAATGTTGTACTTTCTACCCCATTTATAGGATCTATATCTCTCCCTTCCACATTTATTGAATCTGTAGCAGTCCTTGCCCCATTAATTGGATCTGCACCACTCCCTTCCACATTTATTGGATGTGTACCACTTCCTTCACCATGTATTGGATTTATACCTTTGACTTACCTATTTATTGGATCTGTATAGCTTCCTCTCCCATTTATTTGATCTGTACAACTTTGTACCCCATTTACTAGATCCTTTATCCCCCATTTATTGGATTTGTTCCACTTCTAGATCAATTTATTGGACCTAGACCACTTCCTCCTAAATTTATTGGGTCCAGACTACTTCCCAACCCCTTTATTGGACCCATGTTACTTCCTGCTGAAAATAATAGACCTATATTAATTTTAAAGGTTTATTGGACCATATCCTCCCCCTATTTATTAGATCTGTACCATTACTTGTCTTATATTTGTATTCAGGGCTGCTGTTAGAAATTATGGGGCTCCGTAGAGTCTAGCTAACAGGAACAGTGAACCAAGCCTAACAGGTAGCTCCAGCCACATGAATACATTACTTATTCATGTAACCAGAATACATGAGAGAATGAGCCCTTAATTATGTTTTTTTAATCATTTTTTACAACAATTTTTTTTTTTTTTTTTACATTTTTAACAGCACTTAGGGGGAGGGTTGGTGAAATATCAGGGGTCTAAACAGATACCCAACGTCTCACTTTTGAGACAGAGAAAAAAAGATTGAGGACACAGATTCCCCTGTGATTCCTTCGGACACAGATGCCTCAGCTGCAGAGTGAATGATCAGGAAACACCCTGTACAGAGGCTCCCTGTTCATTCACAAACTGAAGCATTGTAAACACAGGGAGGGCCAAGCAGGGATTGGTTTCAGTAATTGCAACCACTCCTTTTGCTCTGCACCCCCCTGTTGATCTTATGGGGTCTGGAGCCCATACAGGAGGGCAGGTGCTACCCCCTTGTCAGCAGCCCTGTTTGTATCTATTCTATTTCTCCAAGGACCTATTCATACTTTTGTGTTGTATTGTGGTGGTCTTTTTATTTTTTTCCCTCCGTCCTTCCTTCCGTCCTTCCTTCCTTCCTTCCTTTCTCTTACTTTCACAACCCTTTGGTGAATGGTCAACCACTAAGTATGTTATATTGGCCACACCCATGTCGGCTTAGGGGTCAATGGTGAACAGTGGGCCCCCCCCTGTGAGAGAAGGATGGCGGCAATAAGTCCCCCCCCCCTCACGGGAGATGAATAGCGGCAATCAGTGCCTCCCCCTCCCGCAGGAGACAGCGGTGATCAGTGTCCCCCCTTGCTGCGGGAGATGGACAGCGATGATCAGTGCCCCTCCCCCCTGCGAGAGACGATGTACGGCGACGACCAGTGGCCTTACCTTAGAAGGCTGATGCTGCTCCAGCTCCAGCTTGCCGAGGGAAGAGCCGGAGTCGTTGCTTTTCCTCCCGGCCTAACAGACGTTGCTTCTCCTCCCGGCTGAACAGTAAGTGGGTCCTGAGACCCGATTGGCCGGGAGTCCTAAGACTCCCTGGCTAATCGGGTCCCAGGACCCGCTTCCTGATTGGCCAGGAGGAGAAGCTGGAAGACATTAGCGAATATTAATTTGCCTAATTTGCCACACAAGTGGGTGGGTTCGGGGCGCAGTGCTCCGCGCCCCGAGTCCACCCTTTTTTTAAGCCAATTAGAGCCTCAGGCTCTAATCATGTGCTTAAAAAAAAATTTGAAATCCATGCGTCCAGTGCCCTGCATGTAGATTAGGGGCCAGAGGCATGGATTAGGGCGGCAGTGCCCCTGCGCCCCTAATGGATGAGCCGCTGCTGAGCCACACCCACATTGGGCCATATTCTCAGTGAAGTTACGATGGAGTAAGTCAGATACTCCATCGTAACTCCCTTTTTTGACCCGTGTATCTATGCTCCTGATTCTCAGAATCATTTTTGCATAGATACACTTAAGATCCGCCATCTGTAAGTCACTTACACTGGCGGATCTTAAATGCAATGACGTCGGCCGCCGCTAGATGGCATTTACGTGAAGGAGTCATTTGCGTATGCAAATGATCCTTCTACGCCGATTCCTGAACGAGTTCGCGTCGCGTAACCGTCGCTAACGTCGTTTGCGTAAGCGGAAACTTACTCCTGCTATATGAGGGGTAAGTTTCCGCAAGTCTCGTGTAGGCCATGTTACGGATGGCGTCGGGTCCCCGTCGTGTTTTTCCGTCGTTTATGTCGTTTACGTAAGTCGTTCTTGAATAAGACTTTACGTCAATGACGCACACGTGGGCGTCATTGACGTTTTCCGCCGAGAACTGGAGCATGCACACTGGGCTTTTTGCAGCCCGGCGCATGCCCAGTTCTTTCGCATCGGGGGCGCGCTTCATTTGAATAGAAGCCGCCCCCTTGGAGATCCGCCAGGCTACGCCGGGACACTTACACTCCGCTGTCCCAACTTATGGAGCAAGTGTTTGGGGAATACAACACCTGCTCCAGTAAGTTGGGACAGCGGAGTGTAAGTGCCCTAAGCGCAGCAGGCGGATATTTAGAGAGAATATGGCCCATTATGTATATAATCAATGTATCTTCATTACACAAATGCACAGACACAAAGTAGCAATAGGCAGAAGATGTTATTTTAGACCTTATTATACAACTCGTTTTCTGTTCTAGTGAATACGCCTTGGGTATATGGTCAACCACTAAGTATGTTATATTGGCCACACCCATGTCGGCTTAGGGGTCAATATTTTGGGGGGGTGGCAAACAAACCTGCCCCCTCCCCCACAGGAGATGGTCGATGGTGAACAGTGGGCCCTCCCCTGTGAGAGAAGGATGGCGGCAATCAGTCCCCCCCCCCCTCACGGGAGATGAATAGCGGCGATCAGTGCTGCAGGAGACAGCGGTGATCAGTGTCCCCCCTCGCTGCAGCAGATGGACAGCGGTGATCAGTGCCCCTCCCCCCTATGAGAGACGATGGACGGCGGTGACCAGTGGCCTTACCTTAGAAGGCTGATGCTGCTCCAGCTCCAGCTTGCCGAGGGAAGAGCCGGAGTTGTTGCTTTTCCTCCCGGCCTAACAGGCGTTGCTTCTCCTCCCGGCTGAACAGTAAGTGGGTCCTGAGACCCGATTGGCCGGGAGTCCTAAGACTCCCTGGCCAATCGGGTCCCAGGACCCGCTTCCTGATTGGCCAGGAGGAGAAGCTGGAAGACATTAGCGAATATTAATTTGCCTAATTTGCCACACAAGCAGGGATGGACTGGCCATAGGGACTACAGGGAGTTTCCCGGTGGGCCGATTGCTCAGTGGGCCGTTTTTTAAAACAGAGATGCTGCTTGGAGGACTTTTTTTAACGCCCTGGCAGCGCCCCAGTGTGAAAGCACTCAGGCTTTCACACTAGGACTGCAGCGGAAGCGTTTTTCAGTCGCTTTACAGGCGCCCAAAAGCGCCTAAAAAACGCCTCAGTGTAAAAAGTGGTCCTACACGCACCCCCTCTCTTTTACACTCACTCTCTTTTTCTTACACTCACCCCCTCTCACCCCCTTTCCCTCAACCCTCCCTCTCTCTCTCATTCCCCTCTCTCTCACCCTCTCATGATATACAATAATGGATGTAGGGGCCTTTTGGTGGGCGTGATATTTCGGGGGGGTGGGGGCAGCATTTTATTGAATTAAAGTGGGCCGGTCTGGATGAAGTCCAGGGCCGAATTTTTGTCCCAGTCCAGCCCTGCACACAAGTGGGTGGGTTCGGGGCGCAGTGCTCTGCGCCCCGAGCCCACCCTTTTTTGAAGCCAATTAATGCCTCAGGCTCTAATCATGTGCTTAAAAAAAATTGAAATCCATGCGTCCAGTGCCCTGCATGTAGATTAGGGGCCAGAGGCATGGATTAGGGCGGCAGTGCCCCTGTGCCCCTAATGGACGAGCTGCCACTGAGCCACACCCACATTATGTATATAATCAATGTATCTTCATCACACAAATGCACAGACACAAAGTAGCAATAGGCAGAAGATGTTATTTTAGACCTTATTATACAACTCGTTTTCTGTTCTAGTGAATACGCCTTTTTTTTTTTCATAAAATCGTTTTGCGCTGCTTCTCTGCAGGATACTTAAATAGAGGTGTTCAGGAAAAAAAAAAGACTATTTTGAGTAATACCTCGACCATTATTAGTATCGCCATGGAAACGGGATGCCAGGTCGAAGATTGTCTGTCGTCGCGCGCCGCGCTGGAGAACAGAGATGCGGCTGGTAGGTGATAAGAGCTACCAGAGACCAAGATAACTTCACAGAAGCGAGCAGACTGGTCTTCTTCTAATAACTTATCTCCGGCTGTATTTAGAGGGAGCGGCTCGCTCAGAGAAGGTCAAAAAATAAAACTTTACCTAAAGTAATCCTATCATAAGAGAATACGGAAACCGCCATCCTTCACCCGTCCTTCTGAAAGTCTTCATTGCCTGGCTGGTATGATATAAAGCTTTCCAATAGTATTCCACATTCATCGCGATCCCCTGTCACCCTATAGAACGGTCGTCCTCCACAGCTGAATGGACAACAGAGTTACATAGGAGGTGAGGTTGAAAAAAGACACAAGTCCATCAAATCCAACCTATTAGCTAAATTCAGGTAGGGGCGCGCATCTTTAAGGCGGCGTAGCGTATCGTATTTACGCTACACCGCCTTAAATCAGAGAGGCAAGTACTGTATTCACAAAGCACTTGCCTCCTAACTTACGGCGGCGTAGCGTAAATGGGGCCGGCGTAAGCGCGCCAAATTCAAATGAGGATGGGGGGCGTGTTTTATGTTAATGTTTGGTGACCCGACGTGATTGACGGTTTTTACGAACGGCGCATGCGCCGTCCGTGGACATATCCCAGTGTGCATTGCTCCAAAGTACGCCGCAAGGACGTATTGTTTTCGACGTGAGCGTAAATTACGTCCAGCCCCATTCACCGACGACTTACGCAAACAACGTAAATTTTTCAAATTTCGACGCGGGAACGACGGCCATACTTAACATTGACTAGGCCAGCTATTTGTTCGACTAACTTTACGCCGGGAATCGCCTTACGTAAACGGCGTATCTTTACTGCGACTGGCGCACGTACGTTCGTAAATCGGCATATCTAGGTATTTACATAATTTACGCCAAACTCAACGGAAGCGCTACCTAGCGGCCAGCTGAAAAATTGCACCCTAAGATACGACGCCGCAGGCTGTCGTATCTTAGCTAGGTTTAAGTGTATCTCAGTTTGAGAATACACTTAAACTTAGGACGGCGCAGATTCCAAGTTACGTCGGCGTATCTACTGATACGCCGGCGTAACTCTCTCTGAATCTGGCTATATGTGTGTGATTATATGTCAGTATTACATTGTATATCCCTGTATGTTGTGGTCGTTCAGTTGCTTATCTAATAGTTTTTTGAAACTATCGATGCTCCCCGCTGAGACCACCGCCTGTGGAAGGGAATTCCACATCCTTGCAATGTATGATACAAATATTTCTTAAAAAATAGTTGAAGGAAAAAGGAAAGAAGAGCTCATTTGGTCTGATTAGGGTGAATTAATCAGACCAAATGAGGGGGAGAGGATCCATTATCAAGGGGGAGATAAGGGGGTGCGGGGGAGAGGATCTGCTGTCATTAGGGAAAAGAGGGGGTGCGGGGGAGAGGATCCACTGTCATGGGAGAGATGAGGGGGTGTAGGGGGAGAGGATCTGCTGTCATGGGGGAGATGAGGGGGTGCAGAGGAGAGGATTCGGTGTCATGGGGGAGATGAGCTAGTGAGGGGGAAGAGGATCCATTATCAAGGGGGAGATGAGGGGGTGCGGGGGAAGAGGATCCGCTGTCATTGGGAAGATAAGGGGGTGCGGGGGGAGAGGATTCGGTGTCATGGGGGAGATGAGCTAGTGAGGGGGAAGAGGATCCATTATCAAGGGGATGAGGATCACTTATCAAGGGGGAGATGAGGGGGTGCGGGGGAAGAGGATCCGCTGTCATTGGGAAGATAAGGGGGTGCGGGGGGAGAGGATTCGGTGTCATGGGGGAGATGAGCTAGTGAGGGGGAAGAGGATCCATTATCAAGGGGATGAGGATCACTTATCAAGGGGGAGATGAGGGGGTGCGGGGGAAGAGGATCCATTATCAAGGGGAAGAGGATCCATTATCAAGGGGGAGATGAGGGGGTGCGGGGGAAGAGGATTCATTATCAAGGGGGAGATGAGGGGGTGTGGGGGAGAGGATTCGGTGTCATGGGGGAGATGAGCTAGTGAGGGGGAAGAGGATCCATTATCAAGGGGGAGATGAGGGGGTGCGGGGGAGAGGATCCGCTGTCATTGGGAAGATAAGGGGGTGCAGGGGAGAGGATCCGCTGTCATTGGGAAGATGAGGGGGTGCGGGGGAGAGGATCCGCTGTCATAGGGAGATGAGGGGGTGTGGGGGAGAGGATCCGCTGTCATAGGGAGATGAGGGGGTGTGGGGGAGAGGATCCGCTGTCATAGGCAGATGAGGGGGTGTGGGGGAGAGGATCCGCTGTCATAGGGAGATGAGGGGGTGCGGGGGAGAGGATCCGCTGTCATAGGGAGATGAGGGGGTGCGGGGGAGAGGATCCGCTGTCATGGGAGAGATGAGGGGGTGCGGGGGAGAGGATCCGCTGTCATGGGGGAGATAAGGGGGTGCGGAGAAGAGGATCCGCTGTCATTGGGAAGATAAGGGGGTGCGGGGGGAGAAGATCCGCTGTCATGGGGGAGATGAGGGGGTGCGGAGGAGAGGATCCGCTGTCATGGGGGAGATGACGGGTTGCGGGGGAGAGGATCCGCTGTCATTGGGAAGATAAGGGGGTGCGGGGGGAGAAGATCCGCTGTCATGGGGGAGATGAGGGGGTGCGGAGGAGAGGATCCGCTGTCATGGGGGAGATAAGGGGGTGCGGAGGAGAGGATCCGCTGTCATGGGGGAGATGAGGGGGTGCGGGGGAGAGGATCCGCTGTCATTGGGAAGATGAGGGGGTGCGCGGGAGAGGACCCGATGTCATGGGGGAGATGAGGGGGTGCGGGGGGAGAGGATCCGCTGTCATTGGGGAGATGAGGGGGTGCGGGGAGAGGATCTGCTGTCATGGGGGAGATGAGGGGGTGCGGGAGGGGGGATTCGCTGTCATGGGGGAGATGAATCGTTGCGGGGGAGAGGATCCGCTGTCATGGGGGAGATAAGGGGGTGCGGGGGAGAGGATCCGCTGTCATAGGGAGATGAGGGGGTGCGGGGAGAGGATCTGCTGTCATGGGGGAGATGAGGTCTCTATTCTATTTCCAGACTGATCAATGTTTATAAACAATGTTACAGTACTTTGTATGTCTTTATTTCCAGACTAAACACGGTTTAGTTTTTTTTTTCCATTTTCCAAATAAGATTTATTGAAAACATATTGGAACCTACAGTACAAGAATATGTCAATGACGTCGTTACGCACAAGTGGCGTGTTGCAATAAGCAGTAGTGGGAGTAACAAAGGTAAATCAAGTTGCCCGTTTAGGGGACGTCGTTTCACGAAACCGAGAAAAGGCAACACGTGTCAATCATCTGACAATGAACATCAAATAACAAAACAAGTAGATAAGTAAGAGGATATTTGATTTTTTTTATATATATAAAAAGAAAAGGGGAGGGGCATAAGAAAATAAGTGCAAAGCATGTTAGTTAAGGTAAGAGGGTTTGTAAGGGGTATAAAGAATGCAAAAAGTAAACAAAATACAATGGGGCAGATCCACAGAGAGAGTACGCCGGCGTATCTACTGATACGCCGGCGTACTTTCAGATTTCCCGCGTCGTATCTTTGGTTTGAATCCTCAAACCAAGATACGACGGCATCTGGGTTCGATCCGACAGACGTACGGCTTTGTACGCCTTCAGATCTTAGATGCAATACGTCGGCGTCCGCTGGGTGGAGTTTGCGTTGTTTTCCGCGTCGAGTATGCAAATTAGCTATTTCCGACGATCCACGAACGTACGCGCGGCCGTCGCATTCTCTTACGTCGTCTCTAGTCGGCTTTTTCCGGCGTATAGTTAAAGCTGGTGTTTTGCTGCGTATTATAGTTAGACTTGCCATGTTAAGTATGGCCGTCGTTCCCGCGTTTATTTTGAATTTTTTAATTTTTTTGCGTAAGTCGTCCGTGAATCGGGATGGACGTAACTCACGTCTATGTTAAAAAATATGACGTCCTTGCGACGTCATTTAGCGCAATGCACGGCGGAAAATTTAGGAACGGCGCATGCGCAGATCATTCGGCGCGGGGACGCGCTTCATTTAAATGAAACACGCCCCCTACTCGCCGATTTGAATTAGGCGCCCTTACGCCGCGAGAGATAGACTACGCCGCCGTAACTTACGGCGCAAATTCTTTGTGGATTCGAAGTTTAAACAAGTAAGTTACAGCGGCGTAGCGTATCTCCCATACGCTGCGCCGGTGCAGATCTCTGTGGATCTGCCCCAGTGGCTAATAGAAATCTGGGGCTAAATCAGAAAGGGGGAAGAGGGAAGAAAAAAAAAAGGGGGGGTTGCACTTTAGCACTGTTCTTTTTTTTTGACAGCAGCAGTTTCTAGAGCGGCTGTATTCACACAGATACTCCCGACTTCATTTTCAGAGTCAAGGGGCCAGATTCACGTAGCTCAGCGGATCTATAGATCCGCTCGATCTATGTGATTTAAGATCCGCTCCCGCAAGTTTGGGAGGCAAGTGGGTAATTCACAAACCACTTACCTCCAAACTTGCGGCGGCGGGTCGTAAAACCCCCGGCGGAATTCAAATTCCGCCGCTAGGGGGAGTGTACTATTTAAATCAGGCACGTTCCCGCGCCGATTTAAATGCGCAGGCGCCGTCCGCAAAATTTCCCGGCGTGCATTGCTCCCACTGATGTCGCAAGGACGTCAGTGGTTTCGACGTGAGCGTGACTTGCGACGCGCGTGTTTGTGAATCGGCGTACGCAAATGACGTAAGAAAATTCAAACTCGACGCGGGAACGACGGCTATACTTATCATTGGATGCGCCTCATAGAAGCAGGGGTAAGTATACGCCGGGAAAGCCGCTACGGAAACGTCGTAAGAAGACTGCGTCGGGTCCGCGTACGTTCGTGAATTTGCGTATCTCGCTGATTTACATATTATTCAACGTAAATCAGCGGGAACGCCCCCGGCGCCATTTTTAAATTGAAAATAAGATCCGACAGTGTAACACAGTGTAACACTATCAGATCTTAGCCATATCTATGCGTATCTGATTCTATGAATCAGGCGCATAGATAGGACCAGTGTAAGTCAGAGATACGACGGTGTATCTGTAGATACACCGTCGTATCTCTTTGTGAATCTGGCCCAAGAATTGTAGGCAAGTGAGAGAGATGGGCCGCAGAAGGACTGGACGTAATGCACACGCCCTGAGAAAAAAAAATGTTGGTCGTGTGTAGCACGCCCAGTGTCCTCAACTAGTTATAGAGTTTCAAAAAAGCTCTACAGTGGTCACTGGCAGGAAGTGAGGACAAATCGCCCCAAAAGGGGACATACACAGCAAACCTAAGACTGAAACCCTTTTCTACACTACCGAGAACGCGCAGGCCAACCGTTGTGGCTGGGGTTCCACTTTAGGCAGATGCAGAGGATGGTGGGGGAGAGGGGGGGGGGGTTGGGGTCGTTGACAGAACAAATGAGAAGAAGATTTTAGAGGCAGTACGCTGACCTATTTAATTACCTGAAAACACATTTTTCCTTTCTTGCCCGTCCGCTCCAGTTCTGGTTCCGCTTTAATTCAATTACTTCCGCATGATCTGTTCATTTGTAAGGGCATCAGCCGCGGCTCCCAGTATAATGAATCTCATTTATTGAGTAGAAATCAATTGAGCTTTTTTTTTTTTAGGAAGCGGATTGTGAGATAATTAAAGCGAGCGGCTCCGAACATTTATCAATAGACTCATTAGACGGAATATTCCTGGGGGTGCGTTTTAGGTTAATAAAACGGCACCGGCAAGGTTATCGTTGGGTCAGAGCGCCCTTTGGTTAGTTTGTGTTACCGGCCGATCATATGGGCTACGTGCAGAACCACCCGCTATACCGCGGGCAACATACCGGGTGACCTCGCCGCAGGAAGTCAACGGAGACACGGCAACACCCGACAGTAGGGTGACCACATTTCCAAACTGCTATTCAGGGACACCCCCCTTCCTAAAAAAAGATAACTTTTTATAAAAAAAAATTGTGACCCCCCCCATAGTTTTCACTGGTTCATCCTGGGACCTGTAGTTCTTCACTAGTTGGGGGGGGGGGGGGTCGCATCTTCAGCTCTGAGGGGTTCATGGTGGGACCTGTAGTCCTTCACTTTTGGGGGTCACATTCCCCCCAAAAGTGAAGGACTACAAGTCCCAGCATGAACTCCATGGGGCAGATCCACAGGGAGAGTACGCCGGCGTATCTACTGATACGCCGGCGTACTTTCAAATTTCCCGCGTCGTATCTTTGGTTTGAATCCTCAAACCAAGATACAACGGCATCTGGGTTAGATCCGACAGGCGCATGGCTTCGTACGCCTTCGGATCTTAGATGCAATACTTTGGCGTCCGCTGGGTGGAGTTCTCGTCGTTTTCCGCGTCGAGTATGTAAATTAGCTATTTCCGACGATCCACGAACGTACGCGCGGCCGTCGCATTCTCTTATGTCGTCTCTAGTCGGCTTTTTCCGGCGTATAGTTAAAGCTGGTGTTTTGCGGCGTATAGTTAGACTTGCCATGTTAAGTATGGCCGTCGTTCCCACGTTTATTTTGAATTTTTTTTTTTTTTTCCGTAAGTCGTCCGTGAATCGGGATGGACGTAATTCACGTCTATGTTAAAAATAAATGACGTCCTTGCGACGTCATTTAGCGCAATGCACGGCGGGAAATTTAGGGACGGCGCATGCGCAGTTCATTCGGCGCGGGGGACGCGCTTCATTTAAATGAAACACGCCCCCCTACTCGCCGATTTGAATTAGGCGCTGTTACGCCGCAAGAGATACACTACGCCGCCGTAACTTACGGCGCAAATTCGTTGAGGATTCAAACCAAAAAAAGTAAGTTACGGCGGCGTAGCGTATCTCAGATACGCTGCGCCAGGGCAGATCTTTGTGAATCTGCCCCCTAGTGTCTAAAGATGTGACCCCCCCCAATTTAAACGACTACAACACCCAGCTTGAAACCCCTGAGATCTCAGAGTGTGATCCCATAGATTTCACAGGTTTATGCTGGAACCTGTAGTTCTTCACTATTTGAGGGGCAGGGGGTCTCACATCTTCAGCTCTGGGGGGGGGGGGGGGGGTTCATGCTGGGACCTGAAGTCCTTAACTTTGGGGAGGTCACCCCCCCCCCCAAAAGTAAAAGACTACCAATCCCAGCATGAACCGATGATATCTAAAGATGTGACCCCCCCCCCCCCCCAATTATGAAACTCCCAGCATGAACCCGTGAGATCTAAGAGTGTGATCCCATAGATTTCACAGATCTATGCTGGGACCTGTAGTTCTTCACTAGTTTGGGGGGGCTGTCTGTCACATCTTAAGCTCTGAGGGGTTCATGCTGGGACCTGTGTCAGTTTCATTCCGGGACACTGTATTGTCCCAGAGTGAAGGTGCCCGGGACAGACCTGCAGAATGCGGGACTGTCCCGGGCAATCCGGGACACGTGGTCACCCTACCCGACAGAGGTTTTGGCCCTTCACTACTCCATCAAAAACTGGCACTAGAGCATGACTTATAGTTGGCAATGCCACCATTCGGTGGTCCATAAAGTAGAACTAAAGATTAAACTTTTTTTTTTTATAATATTTTGGATAGAGTAAGGGGGTGGGGGGTTATAACACCTGTCAGTTTTGTTTTTGCCATCTGTGTCCCATTGGGTAGATTTCTCTTCACTTCCTGATCAAAAGCCAAAACAGGATGTGAGATGAAATCCTTCTAAAGTGGGGGAATACCTGGTTGTCACCAGAACTAGTGTCTCCATTAGAAGATTTCCTCTCTATTCCTGTTCTGGTGACAAGCGAAGTGACGTCAACGCTGAGATGGCTGACATCGTCCCCCGGTCTTTCGGTTCGCGGCCTTCGGCTACATGAGTGCCCTGTGGCGTGATGACGTCACTTCTGCGTATGCGCGCAGGAGCTGCCGTTTCTGGCACAGGCTCTGAAGGTCCGGCACTGTAATCTGGACCTTCAGAGCGCATGCACCAATGATGTCATCGTCTGCATGCACTCTGAATATCTCCTACAGGTAAGCCTTATGATAGGCTTTCCCGGTAGGTATAAGTGGTATTACAGAGTTTATTAACACTTTACCAAAGTAACACATATATTTATTTATTTTGTGGTGGGGGGGGGGGGGGGCTAGGCTTTCTTTTGACAATATTTTCTTGCAAAATAATTTTTGTCTCTATGTAATCTTTAGAAAGAAAGGTGTAACAAAACAAAAAAAGGCGGGGGGGCTAGGCTTTCTATTGACAATATTTTCTTGTAAAAAAAATGCTGTCACTATGTAATTTTTAGAAAAGAAAGATGTAACAAAAAAAAGGGGGGGGACTAGGCTTTCATTTGACAATATTTTCTTGCAAAATCATTTTTGTCTCTATGTAATATTTAGAAAGAAATATGTAACAAAATAACAAAATAATCTTAAGAAAGAAAGATGTAACAAAATAAAAAATAAGGGGGGGGGGAGACTAGGCTTTCTTTTCACAATATTTTCTTGCAGAATAACTTTTGTCTCTATGTAATCTTTAGAAAGAAAAGTGTAACAAAACAAAAAAAGGGGGACTAGTAAAAAAACTGTTGTCACTATGTAATTTTTAGAAAAGAAAGACGTAACAAAAAAAGGGGGGGACTAGGCTTTCATTTGACAATATTTTCTTGCAAAATAACTTTTGCCTCGATGTAATCTTTAGAAAGAAACATGTAACACAAAAAAAGGGGGGGGGGGGGTAGGCTTTCCTTCGACAATATTTTCTTGCAAAATCATTTTTGTCTCTATGTAATATTTAGAAAGAAATATGTAACAAAATAACAAAATAATCTTTAGAAAGTAAGATGTAACAAAATAAAAAAAAGGGGGGAGAATAGGCTTTCTTTTCACAATATTTTCTTGCAAAATAACCTTTGTCTCTATGTAATTTTTAGAAAGAAAAGTGTAACAAAACAAAAAAAGGGGGGGGGGGACTAGGCTTTCTATTGACAATATTTTCTTGTAAAAAAAATGTTGTCACTATGTAATTTTTAGAAATGAAAGATGTAACAAAAAAAAAAGGGGGGGGGGACTAGACTTTCTTTTGACAATATTTTCTTGCAAAATATTTTTTGTCTTGATGTAATCTTTAAAAAGAAACATGTAACAAAAAAAAAAAGAGGGGGAACTAGGCTTTCCTTCGACAATATTTTCTTGCAAAATCATTTCTGTCTCTATGTAATATTTAGAAAGAAATATGTAACAAAATAACAAAATAATCTTAAGAAAGAAATATGTAACAAAATAAAAAAAAGGGGGGGGGGATACTAGGCTTTCTTTTCACAATATTTTCTTGCAAAATAACTTTTGTCTCGATGTAATTTTTAGAAAGAAAAGTGTAACAAAACAAAAAAAGGGGTGGGGTAGGCTTTCTATTGACAATATTTTCTTGTAAAAAAATTTTTGTCACTATGTAATTTTTAGAAAAGAAAGATGTAACAAAAAAAAGGGGGGGAACTAGGCTTTCATTTGACAATATTTTCTTGCAAAATTTTTTTGTCTCTATGTAATCTTTAGAAAGAAAGATGTAACAAAATAACAAAATAATATTTAGAAAGAAAGATGTAACAAAAGGTAAAAAAAGGGGGGGTAGGCTTTCTTTTGACAATATTTTCTTGCAAAATATTTTTTGTCTCGATGTAATCTTTAGAAAGAAAGATGTAACAAAATAAAAAAGGGGGGGACTAGGCTTTCTTTTGACAATATTTTCTTGCAAAATAACTTTTGTCTCTATGTAATCTTTAGAAAGAAAAGTGTAACAAAACAAAAAAAAAGGGGGGGGGGGTAGGCTTTCTATTGAAAATATTTGTTGTCACTATGTAATTTTTAGAAAAGAAAGATGTAACAAATTATTTTGCAAGAAAATATTGTCAACTGAAAGCCTAGTCCCCCCGACTAGGCTTTCAGTTGACAATATTTTCTTGCAAAATAATTTGTGTCTCTATGTAATCTTTAGAAAGAAAGATGTAACAAAATAACAAAATAATCTTTAGAAAGAAAGATGTAACAAAATAACAAAATAATATTTAGAAAGAAAGATGGAACAACATGTAAAAAATGGGGGGGGGACTAGGCTTTCTTTTGACAATATTTTCTTGCAAAATAACTTTTGTCTCGATGTAATCTTTAGAAAGGAAGATGTAACAAAATTAAAAAAAGGGGGGGGGGACTAGGCTTTCCTTCGACAATATTTTCTTGCAAAATTATTTTTGTCTCTATGTAATATTTAGAAAGAAATATGTAACAAAATAACAAAATGATCTTTAGAAAGAAAGATGTAACAAGATAAAAAAAAGGGGGGGGAGAATAGGCTTTCTTTTCACAATATTTTCTTGCAAAATATTTTTTGTCTCTATGTAATTTTTAGAAAAGAAAGTTGTAACAAAAAACAGGCGGGGAGCTAGGCTTTCATTTGATAATATTTTCTTGCAAAATAACTTTTGTCTCGATGTAATCTTTAGAAAGAAAGATGTAACTAAATAAAAATAGGGGGGGGGGACTAGGCTTTCATTTGACAATATTTTCTTGCAAAATATTTTTTGTCTCTATGTAATCTTTAGAAAGAAAGATGCAAAATAAAAAAAAGGGGGGGGGACTAGGTTTTCCTTTGACAATATTTTCATGCAAAATAACTTTTGTCTCAATGTAATCTTTAGAAAGAAACATGTAACAAAATAAAAAAAAGGGAGGGGGAACTAGGCTTTCCTTCGACAATATTTTCTTGCAAAATCATTTTTGTCTCTATGTAATATTTAGAAAGAAATATGTAACAAAATAAAAAAGGGGGGGGGAATAGGCTTTCTTTTCACAATATTTTCTTGCAAAATAACTTTTGTCTCTATGTAATCTTTAGAAAGAAAGATGTAACAAAATAATCTTTAGAAAGAAAGATGTAACAAAATGTAAAAAAAAGGGGGGGCTAGGCTTTCTTTTGACAATATTTTCTTTCAAAATAAATAACTTTTTTCTCTTTAGAAAGAAAGGTGTAGCAAAATAATAAAAACAGTGGGGAAACTAGGCTTTCTTTCTTCTGACAATATTGTCTTGCAAAAAAATGTCTCTATGCAATCTTTAGAAAGAAAGATGTAATAAAAAAAAATAATAATTTTGACCAGTGTAAAAAAAAAGTTATTTTCCTTTAAATAAAAAGTACACTTTCTTTTTATGAAATGGACATGTTTTCGGTACCATGCATGGCAAGTTTTTTTTTTTTAGCATACGAATTACACCTGGCCTGGTCCACAGGCTTCTTCAGTACAGAAGAAGCCTGTGGACCAGACGTAACGCGTACGGGAGCGGAGCTACGCCAGTAAGGTCATGTGGTGGTCATCTTGAGGAGGAGAGCTACCTATTATACTATGCGATGTATATAGCATTGAGTGCGCTCATGCTTGTGACTGTTTTATATATTTATTTTAAATAAAGTGTCCTTTTATGTACGGAATGCACTTAAAATGAAATGGAAGACAAAAAAAATGGGCAGAGAACTACTTCAGATTCAAGCATCACGCCATGTAAACTTCTATAAAAACCTCCAAGCAATGTGGAAGTCTAATTTTCAGGCACAATGTATCAATGTATCGTTTTGTAAGGCTACGGTAGCGTTGCAATTTACACCGATGAAGTGGCAGAAGGCATCTGACAGGCCCGCCTGACGGCGCCGAAATTTTAATAACACGTCTCGCAAAACGATGTGACGGATTAACATGATTCAGAAGGGGGCTCCTAAGGGAGGAATCTTCCGAACACGACCCAATTTAACTTACAGATTCATTTCCATTTCCTTTTACAATGTTTCACTTGTCGCGGCGCTCAAACAAATCACGCTTCAATAATATACAGTATATAACGGGAGCGTTAATAGCGGATGTTACCTGCCAGACAGGGGGAGGAAAGGACCGCTGAACACTTGACACCTGTCTGACTGCCTCGTTATAAGTATAAGGGTACCTGTCATAAGGGAAATATGAAAGCTGCTGCCGTCATTGTCCTCAACGATGTAAGAATGCTTGTTTGGCTTTCAAAAACGTTATTCACTGCTCCCATGCCCTGTATGTTGGGTCACCCCCCTTGGCTAGGTGGGTTATGAAACCGGGCAAGGCCGCAGGGGCTCATCATGCCTCTGGGAGTAATTGTAACTGCCAGCCTTGCAATGCCTGTCGTGTAGTTCCACCAGGGCCAGACTTACCATTGGGCTTGACTGGGCTCAAGACCATGGGCCCCGCCCAATACGGGCCCCGGACCCAATCGCGGCAACTTCCTCCCGCAACTTCGCGGCAATCCCCTCCCGCAATTTTGCGACAATCGCGGCAATCCCCTTCCGCAATTTTGTGGCAATCCCCAGTTTGCGGCAACCCCCTCCCGCAATTTCGCGGCAACCCCCTCCCGCTATTTCGCAGCAATCTCCCGATAGCGGCAATTTCGGCACCCCTCCCCCTCAACAACTTCGGTCAGATGTATGTAATTCTCGGCAGCCCCCAGCCCCCCTGCTCAACAACTTTCATGCTCCAGGGGGCCCCTTCGCTGCAGTTGTGTAAGGGTAGGGCTGTAACTAACGATTATTTTCATATTCGATTAGTTGGCCGATTATTGTTTTGATTAATCGATTAATCGGATAATAGCCTTAAAAAAATATATACGGTATATAGCATTTTTTTTTTTTTTGGGCCAATTTGTTGTTGGGCAGATTACAAAACACAAATTGCCGCAAAAACACATTACATGCTTTTCTGCAGCTTCTCCATTGAAGTATATTGAACCAAAAAAAAAAAAAAATAGCACCCTTTTGCGTTAAAGTCCTTGCCCTTTCCAAATACGCAGCAGCTAAAAAAAATCATGGATGTGAACGTGTCCCATAGGAAAACATGTAAATGAACTGTATGGTGCAGGGCTCGACAAATCCCGGGCGCCAGTTCGCCATGGCGACTATAAATTATGTCCTGGCGACTTGGCTGGCGCCATCTGGTGGTGAGCCGTTGGTATTACAAGTTACTACCACCAGATGTGTGAGCTGGCGCTATCTGGTGGTGGCCGTTGGTATTACAAGTTAAGCATTACAAGTTAAACAGCAATTCTAATGTAATGTTAACTATTTTTCACTGCCATCTTCTTCCCTCTAATTAGAACCCCCAAACATTATATATATTTTTTATCCTAACACCCTAGAGAATAAAATGGCGATCGTTGCAATACTTTCTGTCATGCCGTATTTGCGCAGCGGTCTTACAAGCGCACTTTTTGGGGAAAAAATTACACTTTTTAATTAAAAAATAAGACAACAGTAAAGTTATCCCCATTTTTTTTAATATTATGAAAGATAATGTTACGCCGAGTAAATTCATACCCAACATGTCACGCTTCAAAATTGCGTCCGCTCGTGGAATGCCGACAAACTTTTACCCTTTAAAATCTTCATAGGCGACGTTTAAAAAAATCTACAGGTTGCATGTTTTGAGTTACAGAGGAGGACTAGGGCTAGAATTATTGCTCTCGCTCTACCAATCACGGCGATACCTCACATGTGTGGTTTGAACACCGTTTACATATGCAGGCGCTGCTCTCGTATGTGTTCGCTTCTGCGCGCAAGCTCGTCGGGACGGGGTGCGTTTTCTGGCTCCTAACTTTTTTAGCTGGCTCCTAGATTCCAAGCAAATTTGTCAAACCCTGGTATAGTGTGTTTCTGAAAAAAGCACCAAAAAACAGAGGTGTGACCCCGGCCTGAGATGTTTAGTAACATAATGGGGTTAAAAAAACAAAAATAAGTACAAAAAGAGCAAATAATCGCTACTGTAAGGGGTTCATTTTTTTTACTGTGGGACAGTAAGACCCGGTTCACACTGGGGCGACACGACAGGCGGCTCAGCCGCCTGACGTGTCGCGTCCCATTCAATGCAATGGAACCGTTCTAATAGGAGCGACGCAAGTCGCTCTGACTTAGAAAAAGGTTCCTGTACGACTTCGGGGGCGGCTCGGGGCGACCTGCATTGACTTCTATACAGAAGTCGTTTTGCAAATCGCCTCTGAAGTCGTCTTCAGTCGTGCCGCTGCTGTGTGAATTGACTCTGAAAGTAATATTTACAGTAGCCATTTGCTTTTTTGTACTATAAGGGGCTTATTTTAGTTTTTTTTAACCCCATTATGTTACTGGCCGATTAATCGATGATGAAAATTGTTATCGATTAATTTCATAATCTATTAGTTGTCGATTAATCGATTAGTTGTTTCGGCCCTATGTAAGGGGCAGCAAAATTACTGAAGGCGGCCCTGAGAAGAGGTAAGAAGTCTGTCCAGAGGCTGCCCTCCCCCCTCAATAATCGGTCGGTCGGCCAGCGAATCCCCACCCCGCTCAACAAGTATGATCGGTCGGCCTGCGGATTCAGCCCCCCAACCCCCCCTCAACAACTATGATCGGATCGGTTGGCGGTAACAACCTCCCCGCTTCTCTGCTCCAGGGGGCCCCTTCCATTATTTAGCCCAGGGGCCCCACCACCCTAAGTCCTGCCCTGAGTTCCACGACAGCTGGAGGGCCCCAGGTTGCCTACCCCTGTAGTGAAGAAAAGTATACCGCTCTATAAAACAATTAATCCCCGTTGCTTCCGTCCCAACAAACCAAGAGGGTGCTGGCTGTGCTCAATTGGCATGGGATGAAAGAAAATTCCTGGATCGCCGCACTCCTCAAAAAACAATGGGGGTAATCCACAAAAGGGATACGCCGGCGTATCTACTGATACGCCGTCGTATCCCTGTTTCTATCTATGGAACTGATCCACAGAATCAGTTTACCATAGATAGGCAGAAGATCCGACATGTGTAATTGAATTACACTGTCGGATCTTAAGGATGCAATTCTAGGCCGGCCGCTAGGTGGCGAGGCCATTGCGGCCGGCCTAGAATATGCAAATGAACACTTACGGCGATCCACGAACGTTCCGACGGGCCCGTCGCTCTAAATCTACGTCGTTTACGTCGAGTTACGCCGCGTAAAACTAGGGCTGAGCCCTAGTTCTCTTAAGCCATGTTAAGTATGGGCGTCGTTCCCGCGTCGAAATTTTAATTCTACGTCGTTTGCGTAAGACGTTCCTGAATGGCGCTGGACGCCATTTACGTTAACGTCTAAGCAAATGACGTCGGAGCGACGTCAGTTAGCGCAATGCACGTCGGGTAAGTTACCCGACGGAGCATGCGCAGTACGTCCGGCGCGGGAGCGCGCCTAATTTAAATGGGACTCGCCCCATTAGATTCGGCACGCCTTGCGCCGGACACATTTAAGTTACACCGGCCCGCAAATTTCAAGGTAAGTGCTTTGTGGATCAGGCACTTAGGGAGAAATTTTGCGGCGGTGTAACTTAAATCGGAAGATTTAAGTTGCGCCCGATATTTGTGGATTTGGCCCAATGTCTTTATTCAAAACAGCCAAAATTCATGCAGTCAAACAAGAAGTGGACTAGGAAAAAAGAGCTGACATGTTTCGCATCCTGTGATGCTTACTGATGTTTCCCCCACTCCAGTGGCCTCTACATTGGGTCCCCTCTTTGGCTAGATGAGTGCCACACAATGGAGCCACACAAAACACTTCCATTCCCAATCCAAAATCCTAGTAAAGTTTTGGCTTTAGATGCGATTGTACGCGGACAAGGCTGCCTGACTGGGGAGAGGAATGCACATAATTCGTCAAGTGGGGTCAGATCATGTGGGAGAAAACAAAGAGAAGTTTGAGGATGATAAATACCAGAAAAATTGTCGCCTTTCAAGCTTTCGGATTTACCAGTAAGCAGAAATCCCAGGAGTCAAAAAAAAGAAGTTAAATGGGTTAATTGTTTCTTTTGGTGAATCTATTATGTAAATCTCTGCTGTCAAGGCTGTGGGTCGCATTATCAGGTCTTTAACTACTTGCCGACCAGCCGCCGCAGTTCTACGGCGGCAGGTCGGCTCCCCTGGGCGAGAGCCCGTACTATAACGTTAGCTCTCCAAGCGGCCACTAGGGGCCACTCGTCCCTGACTCCCGTGCGCGTGCCCGGCGGGCGCGACCGCCGCCGGGCACCCGCGATCGCTCGTTACAGAGCGGGGACCGGGAGCTGTGTGTGTAAACACACAGCTCCCGGTCCTGTCAGGGAGAAAAATGCTGATCTTCTGTATGAACAGCGATCAGACATTTCCCCTAGTGAGGCCACCCCCCCTACAGTTAGAACACACCCAGGGAACATACTTAACCCCTTCCTAGTGTTAACCCCTTCCCTGCCAGTGGCATTTTTATAGTAATCAATGCATTTTTATAGCACTGATCGCTATAAAAATGCCAATGGTCCCAAAAATGTGTCAAAAGTGTTCGAAGTGTCCGCCATAATGTCGCAGTAACGAAAAAAAATAGCAGTAAAAAAAAAATATTAATAAAAATGCCATAAAACTACCCCCTATTTTGTAAACGCTATAACTTTTGCGCAAACCAATCAATAAACGTTTTTTTTTTACGAAAAATAGGTAGAAGAATACGTATCGGCCTAAACTGAGGAAAACATTTTTTTTTATATATTTTTGGGGGATATTTATTATAGCAAAAAGTAAAAAATATTATTTTTTTTCAAAATTGTCGCTCTATTTTTGTTTATAGCGCAAAAACTAAAAAACGCAGAGGTGATCAAATAACACCAAAAGAAAGCTCTATTTGTGGGGAAAAAAGGACGCCAATTTTGTTTGGGAGCCAAGTCGCACGACCGCGCAATTGTCAGTTAAAGCGACGCAGTGCCGAATCGCAAAAAGTGCTCTGGTCTTTGACCAGCAAAATGGTCCGGGGGTTAAGTGGTTAAGAAATACAAAAAGCTATATTTAAAGGGAACCATTTACAACTGGGCCTGTGCAGGTATCTTATGTAGGCTTGCAAACAACTGATAGATACCTATTTAGTATTGTTTACTTTGGGTCAGTCTGATTGGTTAGCTTGAGAGTCAAGAGTCAAAGGTCAACCCGTTGTTAGCCTGTCAACAGCTTCAGTGTATGCTTTGTCTCCCAGCTCCTGTGTATAGCTATAGCAGTAGAGAGGCTCCCACTGGCAAGCTGGATGAGTACACGAGCGGGTCATCCTGGTGGGTGACACAGACTCAACCGGGGGGGGGGGGGGGGGGGGGGGGGTCAATAATCGGTATGCACCAAAGTTCCTGATGGTGCAGATGGGTTTTGCTGCATGTTATTACCAGTGTTGCCAACCGTCTGTATTTTTACGGACAGTTCGTAAAAATGGGCACTTTTTTCCCCCGTTCGTAATGCCTCGTAAAAAAAAATGAAAAAAAACGACATTTTCTGTGAAGTAAAAAATGACGTTTTTGAAACTTCAATTTTCAAAGACGAAGTTGCCTACACACCATCGTTTTCTCACAATGTTCTAGTCCTGTTTGGCGTTGGGACAGGAAGTGAAGGGAAATTTCTGCAATGGGACAGGGAAGGTAAAAAATTTTAAGCGACGCCCCTCCCCCCACAGTTGCAGAATGCCAACCGCCCACATACTGGAAGCAGTGCGGCCGATTTATGGGGGTGCTAAACTAATTTGCCTAACAGTGTAGCGCAAGCCGGCGGAGACACTGTCCGTGCTGCCCCCCTGCAAAGTGCTGACCTAGGCCTGGGCCTTGTTGGCCTAGGCCAGGATACAGCATTGCATTCATACCAACACTGGGGCCTTCTTCCTCCCATTATAACCAATGACGGGGCATTGTTCATGCCCATTGATGTTGGGGCATTTTCTACTCCCACTGGTCATAGTCTGGTCCCCTCTAAAGCCTAAAGGACAGTAACTGACCCTTTGCTTAGAAAGTTTGGAGACCCCTGGCTTAAAGAATTGGAGTGCATTCAACATAAATGCAGTTGTAGCCACACGTTAGCGCATTACCATACACATTTCTGTAATGCAAAAGTCTAAATGGGCCCTGAATATGCCCATCAGACATGCCCGGGTGGAGCTGATCGGGAGGGCCCCAGAGGCAATCAAGACAAATAAACACGCTGTTAAAAACAGCTTTTCATTAATAGTGCACGCCATTTGACGTAAAGGTCGCGGCGCCATACATAGCTGGGGTCGCCTTCTACTTTGTGTAGAGGAAATCTCATAAACGACTTCCAAAGGCAAAATAATGGCTTTCCGCTAATGAGCGCAGATTAGAGTATTCTTTGTGGAAGTCAGCGGCGTCTTGTAAAAAGTGAAGACCTGCAGTAAATTCCCAAGGAACGACTGACGTCCGCGGCCGTGGCGCAAGCGGCCGCTTAATTAGGTAATGTCTGATAACGCTGACAGCTGGCAGCCGGAGAATGGGAGAAAGCTTTTACTGTACCCCCCCCCCCCCCCGTCCCCTGACTCCCGCTAAATAAATATATAACAGGGACGAGTACGAGCCTCACTTATCAATGTGTCCGAGAAAAGAACTGTCTGCATTGTTCAACGCAGCCAATCAGAATCGCCCGTCTCTTCTCCCTGCGCAGTATGAGACCTCGGAAAAGGCAAAGAAAGCCAAGCATTGTCTCATAACCCGCTGTACTATCATTTCATAAGAATGTAGAAAATCTCTGATAGAACACCAACCTTCGAAACATCACTCAACAGAAAAGCGCATTTCCGCTTGTGATTTTTTATATATTTTTGCGTGCTTTTTCTGCGTGCCACGCATAGGGCACACCCTTTACTTCAAAGGGTTGTCCTATCCGCGTTTGTCGCCCAAAAACAACCTCCTGCTCTTTTATGGGCAACAAGCTTAGCGCGCTTTTTAAACGCGTGTTTTGCTGCGCAACAATCGCAGCAGAACTGCACCACATTTGGGGTGCCATTAAAAATAATGGCATTCAAATGCCTGTGACACGTCTTGTAATGATTTGGTATCGTGGCGATTTCTTCCCGTGATTCCAAATCGTGTATTTTGAATCTCTAATTTTTTTAGGCCTTGTTTAACCACTTAAAGCGGGGGTTCACCCTATCAACGAAAAAAAAAAATTTTTTTTTTCTTTTACCATAAAATCAGGCATTGTAGCGCGAGCTACAGTATGCCTGTCCCGAATTTTTTACCCCCATACTCACCTTGTAATCGTACATCGAAGATACCGGGGAATGGGCGTGCCTATGGAGACGGAGGATGATTGACGGCCGGCTCTGGCGCGTCACGCTTCTCCGGAAATAGCCGAAATAGGCTTGGCTCTTCACGGCGCCTGCGCATAGCCTGTGCGCAGGCGCCGTGAAGAGCCGAGACCTACTCCGGCTGTCTTCGGGGAGAGTGACGTGCCAGGGCCGGCCGTCAATCATCCTCCCTCTCCATAGGCACGCCCATTCCCCGCGGGAGCCAAAATCTACGATGTACGATTACAAGGTGAGTCCAGGGTTAAAAAAATCGGGACAGGCATACTGTAGCTCGCGCTACAATGCCTGTCTCGATGGTAAAATCAAGTCAGTGAGGGTGAACTACCGCTTTAAGGACCGGACCAATATGCCGCTACATGACCCAAGGGGTTTTTACAATTCGGCACTGCGTCGCTTTAACAGACAATTGCGCGGTCGTGCGACGTGGCTCCCATACAAAATTGGCGTCTTTTTTTCCCCACAAATAGAGCTTTCTTTTGGTGGTATTTGATCACCTCTGCGGTTTTTATTTTTTGCGCTATAAACAAAAATAGAGCGACAATTTTGAAAAAAATTCAATATTTTTTACTTTTTGCTATAATAAATATCCCCCAAAAACATATATAACATTTTTTTCCCCTCAGTTTAGGCCGATACGTATTCTTCTACCTATTTTTGGTAAAAAAAAAATCGCAATAAGCGTTTATCGATTGGTTTGCGCAAAATTTATAGCGTTTACAAAATAGGGGATAGTTTTATTGCATTTTTATAAAAAAAAATTTTTTACTACTAATGGCGGCGATCAGTGATTTTTTTCGTGACTGCGACATTATGGCGGACACTTCGGACAATTTTGACACATTTTTGGGACCATTGTCTTTTTCACAGCAAAAAATGCATTTAAATTGCATTGTTTATTGTGAAAATGACAGTTGCAGTTTGGGAGTTAACCACAGGGGGCGCTGTAGGAGTTAGGGTTCACCTAGTGTGTGTTTACAACAGTAGGGGGGTGTGGCTGTAGGTCTGACGTCATCGATCGAGTCTCCCTATAAAAGGGATCACTCGATCGATGCAGCCGCCACAGTGACGCACTGGGAAGCCGTGTTTACATACGGCTCTCCCCGTTCTTCAGCTCCG
The DNA here is from genome assembly GCF_905171775.1 of Rana temporaria. Taxonomy (NCBI): domain Eukaryota; kingdom Metazoa; phylum Chordata; class Amphibia; order Anura; family Ranidae; genus Rana; species Rana temporaria. The sequence goes on along the minus strand of NC_053490.1, from coordinate 525,100,140 downwards.
GGGACCGATCGCGACGGGGCGGCTATAAACGAATAGCCGTGCCGCCGTCCCGGATCGCTCCCCGCGTGAATCCGACCACCGCATGTAGCGGGGGGGGGGGGGGGGTCCCGATCGCCGACCCCCGACCCACGTCTAGGCAGGGACGTACAGGTACGCCAATATGCCTGTACGTGCCATTCTGCCGACGTACATATACATGCGGCGGTCGGAAAGTGGTTAAATGGGCAACCAGTAAAAACAGGCGGATAGGTTTACGTCATAAGGGTGCAAATGAGTGTGCGTTTCAGCGCATTTTTCGTGCCTTTTTTTGAACGTTGTGTGTAGGGCAGAACATTGAGCTTCGCTTATGCCATCAGAGCGCGTGTGCAGATTTCTGCGCATTTCCACGTGCCGCCTGTTGGTCAACTTTTCAATTTCTGCGCCAGCAAATGCTCAACGAACGTTCCCGCTTGTTGCGTGTCTGAGAAAAAAACTGACTCCGTTTGTCTGCATTGCTCACTGCGGCCAATCAGAATCGCCCATCTCTTCTCCCTGTGCAGTATGCAGGCATGTACTGGCCATCAGGACTACCGGGAGTTTCCCGGTGGGCCGATGGCTCAGTGGGCCGGTCAGGCGCAGTCCTGGAGCTGCTCCTCTCTGACTGTGAGTGGTCGCGATTTCACTCCTGTCAAGAGTATTAGACTTACTGCTCCCTCCCTCTGCAGGGTGAGATAGACAGCCGGCAGACTTTCCTTCCTTTCTCCCCTATCACTTATCACTTATTACATGACTGGAGAGAGGAACAATGCTGCCTTCATTCTGGAGAGCTGTGAATGAGTGCAAATGGGAGGGGGAGGAGAGGGGGACACTCTGATGCAATAGGGGACACTGATGGGGGACACTCTGATACAATGGGGGACATGCTGATGCAAGAGGGACACTCTGATGCAAGGGGGGACACACTGATGGGGGACACTCCAATGCGAGGGGGGCTCTCTGATGCAATGGGGACACTCTGATGAAAGGGTAGACACTGATGCGTGACACTCTGATACAAGGGGGGACTCTCTGCAAGGGGGCACACTCTGATGCAAGGGGGACTCTGATGGGGGACACTCTGATGCAAGGGGACTCTCTGGCGCAAGGGGGAAACTGATGCAAGGGGACTCTGAAGGGGGCACTCTGATGCAAGGGGGGCTCTGATGGGCAATACTCTGATGCAAGGGGGACACTGATGCAAGGGGGGGCTCTCTGATGCAAGGGGGACACTCTGATGAAAGGGTAGACACTGATGGGTGACACTCTGATACAAGGGGGGACTCTCTGCAAGGGGGCACACTCTGATGCAAGGGGGACTCTGATGGGGGACACTCTGATGCAAGGGGGACACTCTGATGCAAGGGGGGCTCTCTGATGCAAGGGGGGACACTCTGATGTAAGGGTAGACACTGATGGGTGACACTCTGATACAAGGGGGGACTCTCTGCAAGGGGGCACACTCTGATGCAAGGGGGACTCTGATGGGGGACACTCTGATGCAAGGGGGACTCTCTGATGCAAGGGGGACTCTCTGATGCAAGGGGGACTCTCTGGTGCAAGGGGGAAACTGATGCAAAGGGACTCTGAAGGGGGGCACTCTGATGCAAGGGGGGCTCTGATGGGGAATACTCTGATGCAAGGTGGACTCTGATGCAAGGGGGACACTGATGCTAGGGGGACTCTCTGATGCAAGGGGGACTCTCTGATGCAAGTGGGACTCTCTGGCGCAAGGGGGACTCTCTGGTGCAAGGAGGACTCTCTGGTGCAAGGGGGAAACTGATGCAAGGGGACTCTGAAGGGGGCACTCTGATGCAAGGGGGGCTCTGATGGGCAATACTCTGATGCAAGGGGGACACTGATGCAAGGGGGGGGGGGGCTCTCTGATGCAAGGGGGACACTCTGATGAAAGGGTAGACACTGATGGGTGACACTCTGATACAAGGGGGGACTCTCTGCAAGGGGGCACACTCTGATGCAAGGGGGACTCTGATGGGGGACACTCTGATGCAAGGGGGACACTCTGATGCAAGGGGGGCTCTCTGATGCAAGGGGGGACACTCTGATGTAAGGGTAGACACTGATGGGTGACACTCTGATACAAGGGGGGACTCTCTGCAAGGGGGCACACTCTGATGCAAGGGGGACTCTGATGGGGGACACTCTGATGCAAGGGGGACTCTCTGATGCAAGGGGGACTCTCTGGCGCAAGGGGGACTCTCTGGCGCAAGGGGGAAACTGATGCAAAGGGACTCTGAAGGGGGGCACTCTGATGCAAGGGGGGCTCTGATGGGGAATACTCTGATGCAAGGTGGACTCTGATGCAAGGGGGACACTGATGCTAGGAGGACACTCTGATACAAGGGGGACTCTGATGCAAGGGGGACACTCTGATAGGAGACAATCAAAATTAAATTGGGCCGGTCTGCATTGTTCACCACAGCCAATCAGAATCGCCCATCTCCCAGCGCAGTATGAGACACAGAAAGGCAAAGAAAGCCAAGCATTGTCTACTAACACGCTGTACTATCATTTAATAAGAAATACAATGTAGCAAATCTCTGATAGAAAACCAGTGCTGACCTCAGTGCTTGGATCCAAAGTGGCATTAAAAGAATTGGGGGACTTCTAATACAACTCCCACCTATTTTCTTTTCAAAGCTTCAGCAAAAGTTCCACATCCACAGCAATTACTTTTTCAAATATCTTCCCATCAGATCAACACTCCAGCGCCTTAAGAAGAACAAGAACAATAAACTTTTCCTGGATATTTCATCTTTCTACAACTCTCTAGCAGCCACAAGAAAAAGGAATCTCATACTTTTATCGATTGCTCTCAACTCAGAAAGAAATATACAAGTCTTCGTCCATGGTATACCGGGAACACATTCTACACTTCTCCATCCCTGGAGAACTGACGTCACAAGGCTCCACCCTACGCATTGCGTCACTGGTCACGTGACTTCCTTAATGACCGCAGGAGCTCCACCTATGCACAGCAATATTATACCACTGGACTCTTCTTGCTCCATCTTTGTAGGTCCTTTTGGGTCCCCCTCATAAAACCTGCTAATTCCATACCTCCAATAACAAATCGACATGGGACTTAATTCTGGCTACCTCCTTTGATACACCTTGACCCTTACACACTATTATAACAAAGCACTCGCTAAAAGACCGAAACGATCACGCGGCGGGGCGTACGAAGACACAGGATACCCCATACTGTGTCTCTGTGCACCCCCACCGCGCAATCGCGTTGGGCCGCACCGGCCGGTAATTGAGGCAGCGGCTTTGCGGGCTTCTGAAGTCCTATGCTTCCTTCTGTGATCTGGCGCAATCTTGTTGGGGGTTTGTTGGTATGACAAGACTAATGGAGCTTCCCCTGTCTGTTTTCACTGCCATCTGCTTCCCTCTACCTAACACCCTAGAGAATAAAATGGTGGCTGTTGAAATACTTTCTGTCACACTGTATTTGCGCAGCGGTCTTACAACGGCACTTTTTTTAATAAAAAAATAAGACAACAGTAAAGTGAGCCCAATTTTTTTTATATTGTGAAAAATAATGCTACGCCGAGTAAATTGATACCCAACATGTCACACTTCAAAATTGCGTCTGCTTGTGGAATGTCGACAAACCTTTACCCTTTAAAATCTCCATAGGCGACGTTTAAAATATTCTACAGGTTGCATGTTTTGAGTTACAGGGCCTAGGGTCTAGGGCTAGAATTATTCCTCTCGCTCTAACGATCACGGCGATACCTTACATGTGTGGCTTTCATATGCGGGTGCTACTCGCGTATGCGTTCGCTTCTGCGCGCGAGCTCGGCGGGACGGGGCGCGTTTCTGGCTCCTAGATTCCAAGAAGATTTGTCAAACCCTGTCTTAATCACAGCCACACTGGACCTCGCACAACATTGGCAGCAGACAAATTCCTCCCCTACTAGATTAAGTTAACCAGACCGTCAACAAAAATTTCATGTTGGAACTTGCATTAGCTAAAGCCAACTTATGCCGCATACACACGATCGGATTTTCCGTCGGAAAAACCTTGGATGGTTTTTCTGACGGAATTCCGCTCAAGCTTGCATACACACGGTCACACAAAAGTTCTCCGAACTTTCAACCGTCAAGAACGCGGTGGCGTACAACACTACGACGAGCCGAGAAAATAAAGATCAATGCTTCTGAGCATGCGTCGAATTGTTTCCAAGCATGCGTCGGAATGTTGCATGTCGGAATTGCTATAGACGATCAGAATTTCAGATTGGAATTTTTTTCCGTCTGAAAATTTGAGAACCAGGGGCCTGATTCTCAAAAGAGATACGCAGACTTAACTGCTGTTCAGCCTGCGTATCCCTGTGCCTAACTTTGGAATCGATTTTTAAAAGGCTTTTTCCAAAGTTAGGCAGAAAATCTGACATGTGTAAGACACTTACACGGTCAGATTTTAGGATGCAGTACCGCATCCGCCACTGGGGGCATTTCTCATTGAAATGCAGCTTTGCGTATGCAAATGAGGACTTAAGCAGATTTTCAAAGCATTTCAGCACTTTGATTTCTGCCTAAGTTCCGAATTTGCCTGCGCAAAACTAGGGCTGGTTTTATAATGTGGAAAGTTAGTCACACATTGTAAAGGCCCATTCCAGCGACGGCATTTGGTATGCATTACTGAGGGAGAACTCCACGGCAATTTTTAAATTCAAAACCGCCATGGGTTCCCCCCCAGGAGCATACCAGGCCCTTAGGTCTGGTATGGGTTGTAAGGAGACCCCCCTCCGCCGAAAATTCGACGTAGGGGGTCCCCCTACAATCCATACCAGACCCGTATCCAAAGCACGCTACCCGGCCGGCCAGGAATGGAGTGGGGACGAGCGAGCGTCCCCCCCCCTCCTGAGCCGTGCCAGGCCGCATGCCCTCAACATGGGGGGGTTGGGTGCTCTGGGGCAGGGGGGCGCACTGCGGGCCCCCCCACCCCAGAGCACCCTGTCCCCATGTCGATGAGGACAGGACCTCTTCCCGACAACCCTTGCCATTGGTTGTCGGGGTCTGCGGGCGGGGGCTTATCGGAATCTGGGAGTCCCCTTTAATAAGGGGGCCCCCAGATACCGGCCCCCCACCCTAAGTGAATGGATATGGGGTACATCGTACCCCTATCCATTCACCTGGAGGCAAAAAGTAAAAGTTAGTAAACACACAACACAAGGCTTTTTAAAATAATTTATTATTCTGCTCCGGACGCCCCCCCTGTCTTCGTTATTAGCTCAATTACCAGGGGGGCTTCTTCTTCCGCTCTCCGGGGGTCTTCCACTCTCCGGGGGTCTTCTTCCACTCTCCGGGGGGGGTTTCTTCTTCCGCTCTCCGGGGGGCTTCTTCCATCTTCTCCCCTCTTCCGCTGTTGACTCGGCGAACCCCGGTTCTTCTGCAGCTCTCCGGTGGCTTCTTCTTCAGCGCTGGCTGCCTGCTATGTTTGTGTGTTAGCTCAATTAGTAACAGGCAGCCAGCGCGGTCTTCTGTGACGTCAGGGTCTTCTCTTCCTTTCTTCCGATGTTGACTCGTCGCCTGTTGTCGCTGTAATGATGGAAGCGCGCCTTGCATCACATTTATATAGGCATCACCGTCCCATCATGCTCCGGCAGGTACCCACGTGGTGGGTGCACGTGGGTAGGCACCCACCACGTGGGTACCTACCGGAGCATGATGGGACGGTGATGCCTATATAAATGTGATGCAAGGCGCGCTTCCATCATTACAGCGACAACAGGCGACGAGTCAACATCGGAAGAGGGGAGAAGAACAGAAGAGAAGACCCTGACGTCACAGAAGACCGCGCCGGCTGCCTGTTACTAATTGAGCTAACACACAAACATAGCAGGCAGCCAGCGCTGAAGAAGAAGGCACCGGAGAGCTGCAGAAGAACCGGGGTTCGCCGTGTCAACAGCGGAAGAGGGGAGAAGATGGAAGAAGCCCCCCGGAGTCCGGAGAAGCCCCCCCCCGGAGAGCGGAAGAAGAAACCCCCCCCGGAGAGCGGAGAAGACCCCCGGAGAGTGGAAGAAGAAGCCCCCCGGAGAGCGGAGAAGCCCCCCCCCCGGAGAGCGGAAGAAGAAACCCCCCCCGGAGAGTGGAAGAAGACCCCCGGAGAGTGGAAGACCCCCGGAGAGCGGAAGAAGAAGCCCCCCCTGTAATAGAGCTAATAAAGAAGACAGGGGGGGCATCCGGAGCAGAATAATAAATTATTTTAAAAACCCTTGTGTTGTGTGTTTACTAACTTTAACTTTTTGCCTCCAGGTGAATGGATAGGGGTACGATGTACCCCATATCCATTCACTTAGGGTGGGGGGCCGGTATCTGGGGGCCCCCTTATTAAAGGGGACTCCCAGATTCCGATAAGCCCCCGCCCGCAGACCCCGACAACCAATGGCAAGGGTTGTCGGGAAGAGGTCCTGTCCTCATCAACATGGGGACAGGGTGCTCTGGGGTGGGGGGGCCCGCAGTGCGCCCCCCTGCCCCAGAGCACCCAACCCCCTCATGTTGAGGGCATGCGGCCTGGCACGGCTCAGGAGGGGGGGGACGCTCGCTCGTCCCCACTCCTATTCCTGACCGGCCGGGTAGCGTGCTTTGGATACGGGTCTGGTATGGATTGTAGGGGGACCCCCTACGTCAATTTTTCGGCAGGGGGGGTCTCCTTACAACCCATACCAGACCTAAGGGCCTGGTATGCTCCTGGGGGGGGGAACCCATGCCATTTTTTTCTTTGAAAATTGGCATGGAGTTCTCCCTCTCAGGAATGCATGCTGAGCGACGCTGTCATTTTTTTTTATAATTATTTGTTTTCCCGGCGCGTCTTTTTTTTTCACCCGTCGCAACTTTAGTGTCCCGTCGAAATTCTCAAAGCCGCCCGGCGTTAATTACGTTCGCGCGCTGCACGTCGGGAAAATTACGTCACACGCATGCGCAGTACGGCCAGCGCGGGAGCGCGCCTCATTTAAATTTTAAACGCCCCCAGGAGAGGAGGACCGCCTTACGACGGCGGCACTTAAGTTACACGGCCTGAAATTTCTACCTAAGTGCTTTGACGATCGGGCACTTAGGTAGAAATTTTAAGTCAGTGTAACTTAACTGCTGAAATTTAAGTTAGGCAGACTTTTTGAGAATTTGGCCCCAGTTCTCCAGTTTTTGTTGGTGGAAATTCCGACAGGAAAAGTCCAATGGAGCCTACACACGGTCGGAATTTCCGACCAAAAGCTCACATCGTACTTTTCTTGTCGGAAATTCCAACCGTGTGTACGGGGCATTAGACTTCCTGCCTTTCTGAAAAACTGGGAACTTTGAATCAATGTAAAAGAAAAAGATGAGAATGGTGTGCTTATTCATTAATGTGCCATAAAGTAATATACTCAAAGAAAAATTATGATGAGTATCCAAACATACAAATAAATAAATAAATGTGAATAAAGTCCAACTAAAGCCCAATGGTAGAAGTCAGTTCATATAAAGGCAAAAATCTCATAGAGATAACTTGATAGAAGAAAAAAATTATAAAACATCAATCCAAACATCGACTGTTAAATTTATGAATTGGCCGCTCACTTCCAACCCGATCCCTGAGGAAGTCACGTGACCAGTGACGCAACGCATCGGGTGGAGCCTTGTGATGTCAGTTCCGGTGGTTCCGGTTGGCCGCTCACCTCCAACAATGACCCAAGGGTCAAACAAGGCTCATCAGATAGTCAGATAAGGAATCCTGCTGATGGATCTGTAAAGGCATCCAGGTTCCAGGCGAAGAACTACGTCCAAAACTTCTTGGGTAATTCCATATATAGAGGAAAGAGCTCACGCCAAGGAATGGCACTTCTTGTATAAATGGCGCTCAAAGGAAACAAAGAACAGCCATAGTGCAATATTGCGAAATGAAAAGTAAATGTATTTAGTAAAAAAAACTGCTTTCATCAAGTAAGGATAAAAACTGCAGTAAAAAGCAATGGGAGTAGTGACACACAGGCCTCCTCACCGTACTTCTGTTAAAACACCACCAGAACTGATGTTACAAGGCTCCACCCGACACGTTGCGTCACTGGTCACGTGACTTCCTCAATGACGGCAGGAGCTCCACCTATGCACAACAATATTATACCACTGGACTCTTTTTGCTCCATCTTTGTAGGCCCTTTTGGGTCCCCCTCATAACACCTGATAATTCCATACCTCCAATAACAAATCCACATGGGACTTAATTCTGGCTACCTCCTTTGATACCCCTTGACCCTTACACACTATTATAACAAAGCACTCACTAAAAGACCGATTGACACTTCTCCCCCAGGTATTCCAATGAATCCCCACCAACGCCGGCATTTACTAGTCCTGCTGTTCCCAGCCCCTTCCATCACAGCCAGTCTCTCGGACAATGTCCTCCACTCCATATCAGGACTACCAGAAGGTGACACCCACCCTATCTCCATACCCTTCATCCCCACCTCCCCACCTCCCCACACAGCACACAGGAAAAGAGCTGTGCCTGTCAGTCACAGGCTGTGTGGTGGAGCTTCCTCCCCTGTCACCTTTTTTTCTCTTGGTGTCAGGAAAACTTGTCAGAAGTGACTGATGCTGGTAGCAGGGGAAGGAAGCAGCAGACAGAAATTACACTTCAAGTTCTTAATTGAGACAAGTACACACTATAGAGGGATATGCTTTGTTCATATTTCATGTCTGAGGTTTACAACCACTTTAAAATATCTGTATCCATATGTATAACAGAACAAAGACACATTTAAATAAACTATGATGGATGAACTGATTTTTTTTTTTTGCTCAGAAGCCCCTCTTTATTTAGAACAAAGTCCTTTCATACAACCCCTCCCCCACCCCAATCATTTGAAAACAAAGGAGTCTATTTAGAGAAAAAAAAATGCTAAATCACTGTTTTTCCTTTCAACGCATTCCGTCCCACTTTTGTATATCTACATAGATTTTTCATTTAAACCCTCTTAATACATTTCTAGTGAAAAAGTCCAGCCCTGGGTGTAGTCTGTTTATTCTTTTAATTTGTGTTGTTTTATTTATTTTACTTTTTTATTTTATTTCCATTCTTATTTTTATTTCCATTTTTATTTTTTCCTTTTTTTTTAACAATTTGTATTTATCTTCACTTTTCAGATTCCAGATTTCTAGATTTTTTTTTTTTTTTAAAAGAAAACAAAAATACAAAAATCTAGAAAATTGAAATATGAAAAGTGAAGATAAAAAAAATTGTTAAAAATAAAAAAAAGGAAAAAACAAAAAATGGAAAAAATAAATAAAAAAGGAAATAAAATAAAAAATGTAATATAAATAAATAAATAAAAAACACACCGGGGGTCTGTTTATTATTTTAATTTGTGTTTTTTATTTTTTTATTTATTTTAATTTTTTATTTTATTTCCTTTTTTATTTTTATTTCCATTTTTATTTTTGACTTTTTTTATTTTTTTTTAACAATTTTTATTTATCTTCACTTTTCAGATTCCAGTTTTCTAGATTTTTTTTTTTAAAGAAAAAAAAATTCAAAAATCTAGAAAATTGGATCCTGAAAAGTAAAGATAAAAGAAAATGTTAAAAATTAAAAAAAAAAGGAAAAAAAATGGAAAAATAAAATAAAAAAGGAAATAAAATAAAAAAAAAAGGAAAAAAATTATTATTATTATTATTATTATACACAATTTATATAGCGCTAACAGTTTATGCAGTGCTTTACAATAATTACAATTTTTTTTGATAAAAATTATAGTTGTAGCATTATTATTAGTAATAATAATAATAATAATAATAATAATAATATTCAGGTATTGGATAAAAGTTAAAGTAGTAGTAATAATAATAATTATAATAAAAATGTAAATAATACCTTATTGGATATAAATTATAGCTGCAGTAGCGATAATAATAATATTACTACTGCGAATATATATTTTTTATAGTGTTTATCCAATAGATTTTTAATATTATAACTATATTTTTTATTTAATAAGGTATTAATATTATTGTTTTTATTATTATTAGTAGTAGTATTTCTAATATTATTATTATTATTATTATTATTATTATTATTATTATTATTATTATTATTGTTATTAATAATAATAATAATAATAATAATAATAATAATAATAAATAATAATAATAATATTAGTACTACAACTATAATTTTACTCAAGTAAGTTTTAATTATTATTACTATTATTATTATTATTAGTAGTAGTAGTAGGAGTAGAAGTAGTAGTATTACAACTATATTTGTATCCAATAAATTATAATTATTATTATTTTAGCTTCTGCAACTTTTTTATTTATCCAATAAGTTATTATTACTGTTATTAATAATATTAATTATTATTATGATTATTATTACCACAGCTAGAACTTTTATCCAATACGTTATTATTGTTATTATTAGTGTTATTACTATTATTATTATTATTATTATTATTATAATAATAATAATAATAATAATAATAATAATAATAATAATAATAATAATAATAATAATAATAACATATTTGATAAATAATAAAGTTACAGAAGCAATAATAAAAACATATATATTATTTTTTGATAAAAAATTATAGTTGTAGCATTATTATTATTATTATTATTATTATTAATAATAATAATAATAATAATAATAATAATAATTATAGTTGTAGCATTATTATTATTATTATTATTATTATTATTATTAATAATAATAATAATAATAATAATAATAATAATAATAATAATAATAATAATAATAATAATAATAATAGTACAAATATTCAGGTATTGGATAAAAGTTAATGTAGTAGAAATAATAATAATTATAATAATAATAATAATAATAATAATAATAATAATATAAAT
>NC_053490.1:525059247-525084247 GCF_905171775.1 Rana temporaria | reverse complement strand
GAAAGCTGCAGAGTCAGGAGGTCCGAGGTGGGACGGCGGTGATGTCCGATAGCCGATAATCCAATCTTCTGTCATTTCCTGGCTCCTGCATAATTTATCACTCCTGCTTGATGTACATTTTCCTCGGCTCTATCAATCCACAATCACTCCTGACACACAAGGCAACAATTTATCTCCCGGAAAACACTTTACAGACGGATTCCTTCACCTTCACACTCAAATGTTACATAAAAAACAAAACAAAATAACATTTAATAGTTACACAAATAATGTTACAACCTTTTGGTATTTAAACAACCTTTCAGCTTTGTTGTTTGCGCTCGTTAACCGCCAAATAAAAAAGCCTTGAAAAATCTATTCCTTTCCTTGCAACACACTTGGGCCCAGATTCACATACTTTTGCGGCCGTGTAATGTAACCCGTTTACGTTACACCGCCACAAGTTTCCAGTTTTAGTGCCCGATCCACAAAGCACTTACCTGGAAACTTGCGGCGGTGTATCGTAAATACGTCCGGCGCAAGGCGTTCCTATTCGAATGGGCGGGTACAATTTAAATTAGGTGCGCTCCCGCGCCGAACCTACTGCGCATGCTCCGTTTCCTAACTCCCGCCGTGCTTTGCGCGAAGTTACGTAATTTTTTCAAACGGCGACGCGCGTAGCGTACTTCCGTATTCCCGGACGTGTTACGCAAACGACGTGAAATTTTAAATTTCGATGCGGGAACGACGGCCATACTTTAGACAGCAATACGTTTGCTGACTAAAGTTAGGGCACCCAAAACGACGACTAACTTTGCGACGGGAAACTAGACTAGCGGCGACGTATCAAACGCGAAAATCCGTCGTGGATCGCCGTAACTGCTAATTTGCATACCCGACGCTGGTTTACGACGCGAACTCCCCCCAGCGGCGGCCGCGGTACTGCATCCTAAGATCCGACAGTGTAAAACAATTACACCTGTCGGATCTTAGGGATATCTATGCGTAACTGATTCTATGAATCAGCCGCATAGATACTCTGAGAGATACGACGGAGTATCTCTTCTGTGAATCTGGCCCTTGGTTTGTAGACGGGTTGTTCTGAGGTCGTTGTCTTCCCTCCGCTCCTGAAATTGCTACAATGCTACTATCTATGGTGGCCTTTCTCTTGTGTCGCAACGTTATATATATATATATATATTTTTTTTTTTGCTTTTTGTTTTTCCTCCACGAAAGTAGAGTTTAAGGCAGTCTTTCTCAACCTTTTTTTTTACCCCAGAGGAACCCTTGAAATCTTTTTTAGGTCTCAGGGAACCCCTTACTAAAAACCAATTCATTGGTGGTCATTGAAAAAAAAATGCCCTTTACATTTGTGGTCATGCGGAATAGGGCAGCCCTTACAGTGGTTGCCAAACCCTACAGATGGCTTAACCACTTGCCGACCGCCGCCAGTAGATATATGTCGGCAGAATGGCTCCTGTGCGCAAAGCTCCGTGACCGTGCCCGCGGAAACTCCCCGACTCAATGTCTGTGGGTGTCCCACGATCGTGTCATGGAGCTGAAGAACAGGGAGATGCCTATGTAAACAGGGCATTTCTCTGTTCTGCTTTGTGACAGGACACTGATCTACTGCTCCCTGTCATCGGGAGCAGTGATCAATGTCGTGTCACTCGTAGCCCAGCCCCCACACAGTTAGAATCACTCCCTAGGACACACTTAAAGTGGGATTCCACCCGCAATTTTTTTTTTTTTTAAGTCAGCAGCTTTAACTATACGCCGTCCGTGGGGGTATCCCAGTGCGCATGGTCGAAATTAAACCGGAACCAGCCAATGTTTACGACGGTGATGTCATTCTACGCAAATCCCTATTCGCAAACGACTTACGCAACCGACGTAAAAAATTCAAAATTGTACGCGGGAACGACGACCATACTTAACATTGAGTACGCCTCATAATAGCAGCTTTAACTATACGCCGGAAAAAGCCGAAACGCAAACGACGTAAAAAAATGCGCCGGCCGGACGTATGTTCGTGGATCGCCGTAACTAGCTAATTTGCATACTTGATGCGGAATTCGACGGAAACGCCACCTAGCGGCCGCCGAAAAGTTGCAGCTTAGATCCGACGGCGTACTAAGACGTACGCCTGTCGGATCTAGCCGAGATGCCGTTGTATCTTGTTTTGTGGATACAAAACAAAGATACGACGCGCAAAATTTGAAATTACGCGGCGTATCAAGAGATACGCCGGCGTAATTTCTTTGTGGATCTGCCCCTGTTTGTGTATACTGTGTATGTATATTGCGTGTCTGTGTGTGTATACTGTGTATGTATGCTGTATGTGTGTGTGTGTATGTATGTATATACTGTGTGGCCCCATAATCTATTCCCTGGGTGCCTCATAATCTTCTATTGCCCAGCGGCCCCATAATCTCCTATTGCCCAGCGGCCCCATAATCTCCTATTGACCGGGGGCCCCATGAGTTGTCAGTCCCCCCTGCCTCACTGTACCCATTGTATTTAGCCTCACTGTGCCCATCGTATGTGGTCTCACTGTACCCATCGTATGCAGCCTCACTGTGCCCATCGTATGCAGCGTCACTGTGCCCATCGTATGTAGCCTCACTGTGCCCATCGTATGTAGCCTCACTGTGCCCAGCTTGCACTCTATTAGGGTATAAAGGTGTAATACGGAAGATAGAACATCTTAGAATATATCTATTAGAGTACGAAAGAAGATACAGAAGGTGGAAAAGTTAAGAAACTTTTAGGGTATAAATGAGAGAAATAGCGGATAGAAGAGCTTACAATCTATAATGGTATAAAGCAGCATGTTCCAATGTTTTATTGGATAATGTATGATATAATGAAAGTCATTGGTCCAAGAATGAACTACAGACAGGTGTGAAACATACCAGTAGCTAAAATCAATGAATATATCAATGACTATGCATATGTGGACAAGTGGAGGAGGGATTTATAACCGGTCACATAGAAGAGGTGGGAGAATACAATCAGAGAATGTCCTATACTTCCTCAAAGTTAACCGGACTATAGTGAGAGATAAGGAGATACTGTATTATTGCACAGCAAAATATATATATATACAGTCGTGCTGAAAAGTTTGCATACCCTGGCAGAAACTGTACAATTTGGGCATTAATATGGAAAATATGACCGATCATGCCAAAAAACTGTCTTTTACTTAAGTGCAATTTCAGGTGCACTTTGCACTTGCAGGGGCAGATTCACAAAGATCTGCCCCGGCGCATCGTATCTGAGATACGCTACGCCGCCGTACCTTACCTGGCTTTGGTTCGAATCCTGGATGATTTCGCGCCGTAAGTTACGGCGGCGTAGTGTATCTCAAGCGGCGTAGCGGCGCGGAATTCAAGTTGGGCGGGTAGGGGGCGTGTTTCATTTAAATGAAGCGCGTCCCCGCGCTGAACGAACTGCGCATGCGCCGTCCCTAAATTTCCCGCCATGCATTGCGCGAAATGACGTCGCAAGGACGTCATATTTTTTAACATAGACGTGAATTACGTCCATCTGGACGACTTACGCAAAAAAAAAAAAAAAATTCTAAATAAACGCGGGAACGACGGCCATACTTATCATGGCAAGTCTAAGGCCCCATACACACGAGAGGATTTATCCGCGGATACGGTCCAGCGGACCGTATCCGCGGATAAATCCTCTCGAGGATTTGCGCGGATTTCCATGGGATTGAGTATACTCACCATCGAATCGAAATCCGCGCCGAAATCCTCTGGCGATGACGTGTCGCGCCGTCGCCGCGATTATGACGCGGCGACGTGCGCGACGCTGTCATATAATGAATTCCACGCATGCGTCGAATCATTACGACGCATGCGGGGGATCCCTTCGGACGGATGGATCCGGTGAGTCTATACAGACCAGCAGATCCATCCGTTGGGATGGATTCCAGCGGATAGATTTGATAGCATGTCATCAAATATTTATCCGCTGGAAATCCATCCCAGGGGATAAATATCCGCTGAAACCCATTCGCTGGGATTTTTCAGAGGATGGATTCTATCGTGTGTATGGGGCCTAACTATACGCCGCAAAACAGCAGCTTTAACTATACGCCGGAAAAAGCCGACTAGAGACGACGTAAGAGAATGCGACGGCCGCGCGTACGTTCGTGGATCGTCGGAAAAAGCTCATTTGCATACCCGACGCGGAAAACGACGCAAACTCCACCCAGTGGACGCAGAAGTATTGCATCTTAGATCCGAAGGTGTACAAAGCCATACGCCTGTCAGATCTAACCCAGATGCCGTCGTATCTTGGTTTGAGGATTCAAACTAAAGATACGACGCGGGTAATTTGAAAGTACGCCGGCGTATCAGCAGATACGCCGGCGTACTCTCTCTGTGGATCTGCCCCGTAGTTTGTACTTGTAGTGCAAAGTGCATTTGCCTTTCGTAAATAACCCGCTGTGTATAAATAGTCCATGAGTTTGTTAGCTCTCACATGGATGCACTAAGCAGGCTAGGTACTGAGCCACGAGGAGGTAGAAAAGAACAGTCAAAAGATCTGCATAACAAGGTAATGAAACTTTACAAAGACAGAAAAAGAAAGCCTTGAAATGTGGGAAATTAACCTTTTCTTTGCCATTTTAACCTGTGTGTGCCACCTTCTGTGTCTGTACCAAGACCACACATTCCCGGGGTATGTAAACTTTTTATCAGGGCCATTTGGGTGATTTCTGTTATTATTATGATTTTAAAAGCATCCAAAAAAATATATATGATAATAAATGGCTTCATGTAATTGCTACCCTTAACCACTTCAGCCCCGGAAGGTTTAAGCCCCTTAATGACCAGACCATATTTTGTGATTCGGCACTGCGTCGCTTTAATTGACAATTGCGACGCTGTACCCAAACAAAACTGACGTAATTTTTTTTCACACAAATAGAGCTTTCTTTTGGTGGTATTTGATCACCTCTGCGGTTTTTATTTTTTTGCGCTATAAACCAAAAAATACTGGCCCAGATTCAGGTAGATTGGAGCAATATTTGCGTGGGCAAAGAGCAAAGATTTTTCTCTGCGCCCACGCAAATATTTCGATTTGCCCAGCGATTCACGGAGCAGTAGCTCCGTAAATTGCGCGGGCGCTATGCTAATTAGCCCTGCGTAAGGGCGCCTAATGTAAATGATCCCGCCGGGGGCGGGAATCATTTAAATTAGGCGCGCTCCCGCGCCGAGCGAACAGCGCATGCTCCGTCGGGAAACTTTCCAGACGTGCATTGCGGCAAATGACGTCGCAAGGACGTCATTTGCTTCTAAGTGAACGTGAATGGCGTCCAGCGCCATTCACGAATCACTTACGTAAACTACGTGAAATTTAAATTTCACGAGCGGGAAGGGCGGCTATACTTAGCATTGGTTGCCCCTGCTATAGCAGAGCAACCTTGCGCTAAAGTTGCTGTACGGAAACTCCGTACCTTGCGTGCCCAGGGCCCGCGCAACTTTTGTGAATCGGTGGTAGTATGCAATTTGCATACTATACGCCGATCACAATGGCTGCGCCCCCTAGCGGCCAACGCAAGAATGCAGCCTGAGATATGAAGGCATAAGGAGGCTTATGTCTGTCATATCTTAGCCTGCAGTCGGTGTAACGAGGTTCCTGAATCAGGAGCACTCGTTACACCGGAGCAAGTAAGCACTTGCGCCGCGCAACCTATGGTTGCGCGGGCGCAAGTGCTTCTTGAATCTACCCCACTGATTTTTTAAAAAAAAAAACAATATTTTTTACTTTTTGCTATAATAAATATCCCACTTTTATTTTTTTTAAAACAAATTTCTTCATCAGTTTAGGCCGATGTATTCTTCTACATATTTTCCCAATAAGCGTTTATTGATTGGTTTGCGCAAAAAGTATAGCGTCTGCAAAATAGGGGATAGATTTATGGCATTTTTAATATTGTTATTTTTTTTTACTAGTGACTTTTATCAAGACTGTGACACTGCAGCGGACAGATCAGACACTTTTGTGCGACCATTGACATTTATACAGAATTTAGAGCTAAAAATAGCCACTAATTGCTGTGTAAATGTCACTGGCAGGGAAGAGGTTAACACTAGGGAGTGATGTGTTGCCTATGTGTGTTTCTAACTGTAGGGGGGTGGGACTGACTGGGACAAGACAGAGATCACTGCTACCGACCACTGGGAACAGTAGATCCCTGTCATGTCACCGGTCAGAATGAAGAAATGCCTTGTTTACATAAGTACTTTCCCGTTCTATCTGTGTACAAGGCAATCGCGGGCCACAGGAGGATATCGAGTCCTCTCAACCCAAGGGCATGCTCCCGCCTGCAACTGAGCCTGCACAAGCAGCCGTACAGCTACAGCGATTTATGCAGGGGAGCCATTGTGCTGCCGTCAAACGGCGGAAGGTCTTAAAGTGTTTAAATTAAAGATTTTTTGGCATGATCAGCCATATTTTCAATATTAATGCCAAAATGACACAATTTCTGACAGGTACGCAAACTTTTGAGCACAACTGCATAGCCCCATGAAGCCTCGCCAAAGCCCCACCAAAGCATCATCGAAACCCCACTGAAGCCTCATCGAAGCATCACCAAAGCCTCATCAAAGCCCAACCAAAGCCTCATCAAAGCCTCATCAAAGCCTCACCAAAGCCTCATCGAAGCTCCAAGAAGCCTTATTGACACCCTATCAAAGCCACATTGAAGCCCCACTGAAGCCCCGTGACAGCCCCATCGAAGTCTCATCAAAGCCTCATCAAAGCCCCACCGAAGCCTCATCAAAGCCCCATGAAGCCTCACGAAACCTCATTGAAGCCCCATCAAAGCCTCATTGGAGCCCCACCGAAGCCCCATCAAAGCTTTATCGAAGCCCCACAAAGCCTCACCAAAGCCTCATCGAAATCTCATCAAAGCCTCACTGAAGCCTCATCAAGGCCTCATCGAAGCCCCACCGAAGACTCATTGAAGCCCCACTGAAGTCTCATCGAAGCCCCATCGGAGCCCCATGGAAGCCCCACAAAGCCTCACCGAAGCCCCACCATAGCCTAATTGAAGCCTCATCGAAGCCCCACCATAGCCTCATCGAAGCCCCAAGAAGCCTTATTGACACCCTATCAAAGCCACATTGAAGCCCCACCGAAGCCCCGTGACAGCCCCACCGAAGCCTCATCAAAGCCCCATGAAGCCTCACGAAACCTCATTGAAGCCCCACAAAGCCTCATCAAAGCCTCATTGGAGCCCCACCGAAGCCCCATCAAAGCCTTTATCGAAGCCCCACAAAGCCTCACCAAAGCCTCATCGAAACCTCATCAAAGCCCCACAAAAGGCTCATCGAAGCCCCACCAATGCCCCACCAAAGCCCCATTGAAGCCCCACAAAGACTCACTGAAGCCTCATCGAAGCACCAAGCAAAAGCAAGGTGTAGACAGGGCTGTAAGCTAACCATTTTATTTAGTGACAGGAGCTTTGACTGGCATTCAGAAAGCTTTAACAAAGCCTGTCCGAAGCCATGTTTTAAAGCAAGTGTAAACGAGCCCTTACAATACAAACAAATGTTACCGAATGTCCCGAAAAACTAAACGAAACTTGTCCAAATGTCCGAAATTCGGACTGAAATTTTAATCGAATTTTTACATCGAACTCCAGTCGAAATTCTAACTGTACACATATTGCTGAAATCAAAGACATGGGGGAGTTGATTTACTAAAGACAAAGGGCCAGATTCACCAAAGAGATACGACGGCGTATCTCTCAGAGTATCTATGCGGCTGATTCATAGAATCAGTTACGCATAGATATCCATAAGATCCGACAGGTGTAATTGTTTTACACTGTCGGATCTTAGGATGCAGTACCGCGGCCGCCGCTGGGGAGAGTTTGCGTCGTAAACCAGCGTCGGGTATGCAAATTAGGAGTTACGGCGATCCACAACGGTTTTTCGCGTTCGATACGTCGCCGCTAGTCTAGTTTCCCGTCGCAAAGTTAGTCGTCGTTTTAGGTGCCCTAACTTTAGTCAGCAAACGTATTGCTGTCTAAAGTATGGCCGTCGTTCCCGCGTCGAAATTTAAAAAATAACGTCGTTTGCGTAAGCCGTCCGGGAATACGGAATTATGCTACGCGCGTCGCCGTTCGAAAAAATGACGTCACGGCGCGCAAAGCACGGCGGGAGTTAAGAAACGGAACATGCGCAGTAGGTCCGGCGCGGGAGCGCACCTAATTTAAATGGCACACGCCCATTTAAGTTACCCCGCCTTGCGTAGTTTTCATCGCAAGTGCTTTGTGAATCAGGCACTTGCGATGAAAACTTGCGGCGGTGTAACGTATCTACGATACGTTACGCCGCCGCAATTCTTTCTGAATCTGGCCCCAATAGACTTTGCAGTTGCTCCAGAGCTTAGTAAATGAGGCACAGCTTTGCTTTTGCAAAGAGCACCCAATCACGCGTTAGGAAAAAAAAAAAAAAAAAATTTTTTTTGCTTGCACATGCATGGATGACGGAAGTCAGTAGAGCTTCTGCTCATTTACTGAGCTCTTTGCAAAGCGCACAGTCTCTTCGTCTTTCGTAAATCATCCCGACGGTGTCAGCAGCAGAGGGGCCCTGGAAATGATCCCAAACAGCTGACACTCGTGTCACCGTCACTGCAGCATTGGAAGTGTTGCATGAGGACTCAAGGAGACAGACAGCCTGAGAAGGCTAATAAAGAAGCTTAGAGAAGCTTTGCCCTGACAAGTACACACCGCCACAATAAGTATACGCTTACATACATAAACAACTAGTGCTATAGGAAATACTGAGGTGCAGAAAATGCAACATAGAAAGCAAAACACCAAACAAACATACTAAAGATTCCCAGCAGATTGAAATATTTAGATTTACCTAGTAAAGGGAAAACATTGTAACAATTCCTATGCATAACAGATACAATAAACTGCTAAAG
Source organism: Rana temporaria (assembly GCF_905171775.1). NCBI lineage: Eukaryota > Metazoa > Chordata > Amphibia > Anura > Ranidae > Rana > Rana temporaria. Next base: position 525,075,307 of record NC_053490.1, on the reverse strand, counting down.
CTGTAGAGGAGGAACTGCCACATCCGGGGTGGTGGGATTTGTGATGTCAAGTTATTAAAAAGGAGATTATTAAAGAACAGCACCACTTTAACGTCAGTACTCAATGCAAGAGCCCGTAGGATAGTGCCCGTATGCCATGAAGCAGGTACATGTTTGTGCAGCAGATAGGTAACATCCCTTAAAATTAGTATCCAGTGCAAGAGCCCACTGGGCATTGCCCATATGCCATGTAGTAGGTACATGCTTGTGCAGCAGATAGGCAACATCCCTTAAAAGTGGGTACCCAATGCAAGAACTCGTTGGGTAGTGTCCATATGCCATCAAGAAGTTACATGCTTGTGGAGCAGATAGGCAACAACCCCTAAAATTGGGTACCCAGTGCAAGAACTCTTTGGATGGTGCCCCTATGCCATGTAGCAGGTACATGTTTGGGGAGCAGAGAGACAACATCCCTTAAAATTGGATATCCAGTGCTAGAACTCTTTGGGTGGTGCCCCTCTGCCAATGAAGCAGGTACATGTTTGTGCAGCAGATAGGTAACATCCCTTAAAATTAAATATCCAGTGCAAGAGCCCACTGGGCATTGCCCATATGCCCTGTAGTAGGTACATGCTTGTGCAGCAGATAGGCAGCATCCCCTAAAACTCGGTACTCAGTTCAAGAACTCTTTGGATGGTGCCCCTATGCCATGTAGCAGGTACATGCTTGGGGAGCAGAGAGACAACATCCCTTAAAATTGGGTACCCAGTGCAAGAGTCTACTGGGCATTGCCCATGTACCATGTAGTAGGTACATGTCTGTGCAGCAGATAGGCAGCATCCCCTAAAACTGGGTACTCAGTGCTAGAACTCTTTGGGTGGTGCCCCTCTGCCATGAAGCAGGTGCATGCTTGTGGAGCAGATAGGACAATCCCTAAAATTGGGTACCCAGTGTAAGAGCCCACTGGGCATTGCCTATCCTAATGCCATGTAGTAGGTACATGCTTTTGCAGCAGATAGGCAGCATCCCCTATAACTGGGTACTAAGCGAAATAACTCTTTGGGTGGTGCCCCTATGCCATGTAGCAGGTACATTCGTGAGGAGCAGATAGGCATCATACCTTAAAATTGGGTACCCAGTGCAAGAGCCCACTAGGCATTGCCCTATGCAATGTAGCAAGCACATGCTTGTGGTGCAGCTAGGAAATGCCCCAATTAATAATGTTAACATCCCCCATATGGGTAGTACTTATATGCCATGTAGTAGGCACATGCTAATGCAGTGGATAAACAATTCCCAGTCTCAAAGAGCAATCAACAAGCTGATAGAACATTACCCCTTGCAAAGTGGGTATCAAATACAAGAGACTACTGGGTAGTGCCCACATGCCATACAGCAGGTACATTCTAGTGGATCAGATAGGCAGCACCCCTAAAACTGGGTACCCAATGCAAGAGCCCACTGGGTAGTACCCATATGCTATGTAGCAAGCATATGTTTATGGAGAAGATTGGCAATGCTCAGCCTCAAAGAACTATCAAGGAGCTGATGGAACTTCATCCCTTAAAAGTGGGTAACCAACACAAAAGCCCTCTGGGTAGTGCCCATATGCCTTGAAGCAGGTACTGTACATGCTAGGAGAGCAGACAAGCAGTGGCCCCTCAACTTAGGTACACAATGCAAAAGCCCACTGGATAGTGTGCATATGCCCATTGGGTACCCGCTTTTAATGGGTGATGTTCCACTAGCTCCTTGGTAGCTCTGTTAGGCTGGGCATTGCCTATCTGCTCCTCAAACATGTGCCTTCTACATTCTAGGGGAGCAGATAGGCAATGCCAGCTTAACAGAACTATCAAGGAGCTAATGGAGCATCATCCCTTAAAAGTGGGTACCCAATGCAAGAGCCAACTGTGCAGTGCCCATATCCAATGTAGAAGGCCAATACTTGTGGAAAATATACAATACCCAGCCTCATGGAGCCCTCTGACATTACCCCTTAAAAATGAGTAGCCAATGCAAGAGTGTACTGAGTAGTGCCCATATGCCATGAATCAAGCATAAGCTAGTTTAGCAGAGATGAAATGCCCAGCCTCATGGAACCATTGAGGAGCACAGTGATGTAACAGCACCCCCTAGGAATGGGTACCCAATGCAATGTAGTATAGACATTGCCCAGCCCTGTGGAGCTATCAAGGGGCAAAGTGATGTAACAGCACCCACCCCTTAAAAGAAGGTAACTAATGCAAGAGCCCATATGCCATGTAGCATAGACATTGACAAGCCTCATGGAACTATTAAGGAGCACTGTGATGTAACAGCCACTCTTTAAAGTGGGTACCCATTCCAAGAACCACTATATCATGTAATATAGACAATGCCAAGCCTCATGGAACCATCAAAGAGCACAGTGATGTAAAATCAACCCTTAAAAGTGAGTAGCCAATGCTGAGTAGTGCCCATATGCCACATATCTAGCATAAGCTAGTTGAGCAGAGAGGCAATGCCCAGCCTCATGGAACCATTAAGGAGCATAGTGATGTAACAGCGCCCCCCAAGAGTGGGTACCCAATGCAAGAGCCCGTATGCCATGTTATTTAGACATTGCCCAGCCTTGTGGAGCTACCACTGCCTTAAAAGTGGGTACCCAATGCAAAAGCCCCTATATCATGTAATATAGACAATGTCAAACCTCATGGAACCATCAAGGAGCACAGTGATGTAACAGCACCCCCCTAAGAGGGGTTACCCAATGCAAGAGCCCATTTGTCATGGAGTTTAGACATTGCCCAGCCTTGTGGCGCTACCACTGCCTTAAAAGTGGGTACTCGATGCAAAAGCCCCTATATCATGTAATATAGACAATGTCAAGGCGCATGGAACCATCAAGGAGCAAAGTTATGTAACAGCATCCCCCAAGAGTGGGTACCCAATGCAAGAGCCCATATGCCATGTACTTTAGACATTGCCCAGCCTTGTGGAGCTACCACTGCCTTAAAGGTGGGTATCAATGCAAAAGCCCCTATATCATGTAATATAGACAATGTCAAGGCGCATGGAACCATCAAGGAGCACAGTGATGTAACAGCACCCCTCTAAGAGGGGTTACCCAATGCAAGAGCCCATATGCCATGTAACTTAGACATTGCCAAGCCTTGTGGAGCTACCACTGCCTTAAAAGTGGGTACCCAATGCAAAAGCCCCTATATCATGTAATATAGTCAATGTCAAGCCTCATGGCACCATCAAGGAGCAAAGTTATGTAACAGCATCCCCCAAGAGTGGGTACCCAATGCAAGAGCCCATATGCCATGTACTTTAAACATTGCCCAGCCTTGTGGAGATACCACTGCTTTAAAAGTGGGTACTCAATGCAAAAGCCCCTATATCATGTAATATAGACAATGTCAAGCCTCATGGAACCATCAAGGAGCACAGTGATGTAACAGCACCCCCCTAAGAGGGGTTACCCAATGCAAGAGCCAATTTGTCATGGATTTTAGATATTGCCCAGCCTGGTAGAGCTATCAAGAGGCAAAGTGATGTAACAGCACCCCTTAAAAGTGTGTACCTAATGCAAGAACCCTTATGACATAAATAGTACATATATTGCCCAGCCCCAGGGAACCTTTAAAGAGCATAATGGTATAACAGCACCCCTTAAAAGTGGATACCCAATGCTAGTGCCCATATGCCATGTAGTATAAACAATGCCCAGCCTTGTGGAACTATTAAGAAGCACAAAGATGTAACAGCACCCCTTAAAAGTGGGTACCCAATGCACGAGCCCCTATATCATGTAATATAGACAATGTCAAGCCTCATGGAACAATCAAGAAGCACAGTGATGTAACAGTAGTCCTTAAAAGTGGGCACTCAATGCAAGAGCCCATATGCCATGTAGTAGACATTGCCCAGCCTTGAGCACAAAGATGTAACAGCACCCCTTAAAAGTGGGTACCCAATGCACGAGCCCATATATCATGTAATATAGACAATGTCAAGCCTCATGGAACAATCAAGGGGCACAGTGATGTAACAGTAGTTCTTAAAAGTGGGCACTCAATGCAAGAGCCCATATGCCATGTAGTATAGACATTGCCCAACCGTATTGAACCATCAAGAAGCACAGTGATGTAAAGTACCCCTTAAAAGTAAGGTACCCAATGCAAGCGCCCATATGCCATGTAGTATAGACATTAAACAATACCCAAGCTCATAAAATCATCAAGCCCGATCCAGCATGGGGGTCACCTACCTCTGAGTCCGGTGATAGCTCCCAGGACCAGCCAGATCCCCCAAGATCCCGAACTCCTCATGCTGCAGGGGGCAGCTGTGCCCGGGGTGCCTCTTCCTTCTTCTGCCCCTTCAGTCTCCCAGGTCAGCACAATCCACGGGGCATGAACCAGACAGATCCACCCTAGCGATCCAAACGGGATCCCGGTAATCCAACCAAGGCGAGGATCCGTCCGCTGTCCCGGTGCCCCTCCTGCACCAACTCCAGGGAGGATGCGCACTGCAAGCACGTGGAGCCAGGCGGGCACTGCGGGCTCCCTACACCCGATCACCCGCTCCTACTACACCAGGGGTGGGATCTTCTGCAGGGGATCGGAGGCAAGGTGGCACCAGGCTGAGAGGAGCTTCCAAAATAAGAGGATTGAGCCAACAAAGGACCTGCACCGAGGGGGCACCGAGGATGGTATGAAGCAAAAGGGGGCATCCAAGACAAGATCCAGGGAAAGGTGGCACCAGGGTTGCTGCAACCTGCAAGGCGAGATCCCAGGCACCAGGAGGAGATCAGCTGAGGCAACCAGACTTGCGATCATCTGCAGGACACCCCGGATCACACAATCTCTTCAGGAGGGCACCGGAGATTAAATGCTCTGCAGGAGGATGGTGGGCAGCGTGGGGCTCATGGGCAAGAGAGGGAGATCTTCACTAGGGTGAGATCACAGACACCAGAGGAGGAATGTTCTGTAGGGCACCCAAGATGAGATCATAGGCTGTGTTGGGGGGACACCAGAGGAAGAATGGTCTTCAGGACACCCAGGATGAGATCACAGGTACCAGTGGAGCAGTGGTCTACAAAGCACGCAGGGTGAGCTAATATGCTTTGTTAGGGTCCACCAGAATGAGGTCACAGGCTGTGTTTGGGGTCCACCAGAGGAAGAATGGTCTTCAGGACACCAAGGATGAGATTACAGGCTGTACTGGGGGCCTCCATAGTTAAAATGGTCCTCAGGGCACCCAGGATGAGCTCACAGGCTGTATTTGGGGCCACCAGAGGAGGGATGATATTCAAGGCACCCAAGATGAGATCTCAGGCTGTATTTGGGGCCACCAGAGGAGGGATGGTCTTCAGGACACCTAGGATGAGATGAGATCACAGGCTTTTCTGGGGTCACCAGATGAAGAATAGTCTGCAGGACATCCAGAATGAGATCACTGGCTGTGTTGGGACCCACCAGAGGATAATGGTCTGCAGGACACCCAGAATGAGATCACTGGTTGTGTTGGGGACCACCAGGGGAAGAATGGTCTGCAGGGCATTCAGGATTAGATCACAATCCGTGTTTGGGGGCCCCTACAACAGGAATGGACTTCAGCACACTTAAGATGAGATCACAGTCTGTGTTGGGGGGCCACTAGAAGAGGAATAGACTTCAGGACACCCAGGGTTAGCTCATAGGCTGTGTTAGGGACCACCAGAGAAGGAATATTCTTCTGAACATCTATGATGAGATCACAGGCTGTGTTTGGAAGCCATCAGAGGAAGAATAGTCTGCAGGACGCTCAGGATGAGATCACAGGTACCAGAGGAGAAATGGTCTTCAGGACACCCAGGCTGTGTTAGGGGCCACCAGAGGAGGGATAGTCTTTTGAGATCACAGGCTGTGTTTGGGGCCCCAGAGGAGGAATGGTCTGCACTCAGGATCTCCAAGATGAGATGACAGGCTGTGTTGGGGACCCCAGAGGAGGAAAAGTCTTTAGATCACCCAGGATGAGATGGTGGGTCCCAGATTGAGGAATGGTCTGCAGGACCTCCAGGATGAGATCACAGGCTGTGTTGGGGGATCCTCATAGGAGGAAGGGTCTTCAGATCACCCAGGATGAGATGACAGGCTGTGTTGGGGGGCCCCAGAGGAGGAAGGTTCTTCAGATGACCCAGGATAATATGGGGGGGGTCCCAGATTGGGGAATGGTCTGCAGGACCTCCAGGATGGGGTGACAGGTACCAGATGAGCAATGGTCTTCAGGACACCCAGGCTGTGTTGGGGGCCCCAGAGGAGGAAGGGTCTTCAGATCACCCAGGATAAGATGGGGGGGGGGGTCCCAGATTCAGGAATGGTCTGCTGTTGGGGGCCCCAGAGGAGGAAGGGTCTTCAGATCACCGAGGATGAGATGACAGGCTGTGTTGGGGGGCCCCAAGAGGAGGAAGGGTCTTCAGATCACCCAGGATAAGATAGGGGGGTCCCAGATTGAGGAATGCTCTGCTGTTGGGGGCCCCAGAAAGGAGTAAGGGTCTTCAGATCACCCAGGATGAGATGACAGGCTGTGTTGGGGGGCCCCAGAGAGGAGTAAGGGTCTTCAGATCACCCAGGATAAAATGGATTGTCCCAGATTGAGGAATGCTCTGCAGAACCTCCAGGATGAGATGACAGGCTGTGTTGGGGGGCCCCAGAGGAGGAAGGGTCTTCAGATCACCCAGGATAAGATAGGGGGGGGGGGGTCCCAGATTGAGGAAAGCTCTGCTGTTGGGGGCCCCAGAGAGGAGGAAGGGTCTTCAGATCACCCAGGATAAAATGGATTGTCCCAGATTGAGGAATGCTCTGCAGGACCTCCAGGATGAGATGGCAGGCTGTTGTTTGGCCACCAGAAGAGCAATGGTCTGCAGAACCCTCAGCAGGAGATCAGAGTGGCACCATGGACAGGGCTGACACCCCCAGGGGCAGACATGACAGCTGTGTACCGGGACAGGAGATGCTCGGAGTAGTCGGTACGCTGCCCTATGCTGTCTCGGCACGTGCTCCCCCCCCCCTTTTTTTTTCCTGTCCATTGACAGCAGCACCGTCTCCGAGCAACCCGAGGACGCCGCCCGGTCTGCAGCCTGCTGTGTGCTCCGGCGACACCTAGCGGACAATCTGCTAACTGCAAGCTGGCGCACCGGCGGGATGCGGCAGAGGAGCGCTGAGCAATTGGGCGTCTGGATGGGGAGTGCTGCTCTGTGATTGGGACTGCAATATGTTGGGGTCACTTGGCACAGTGTGGGGGTCTCTATATAAAGAGAGCATAGGTGAATGTATAGATTTGCATGGTGCATACTTTGCACAAGGATGGGGGGGGGAGGTGATTAGTGGTGGCCATTCATGATTGATAAATGATCAATTTCTTTTCTGATCTCTTCCAATAAGGAATAATCAATCAATAGTCAACGATTTTACCTTACTGATCTTTTCCCACCATGTAATCTCCTAATCTGATTAAGATCAAGAGGTGAGATACAAAGCTCCTGACGATCAATAAAAAAAAATAATGGGGTAGATTCAGGTAGCCTTTCGCATTTTTTGCGTAGGCGCAGGGCACCGTTTTTGCCCTGCACCCCCGCAAATTTACTGCGCTACACGCGATTCACGGAGCAGTAGCTCCGTAAATTGCGTGTGCGCTCTTTAAAATTGCCCGGCGTAAGCGCGCGCAATTTAAATGATCCCGTAGGGGGCGGGAATCATTTAAATTAGGCGCGTTCCCGTGGCGATCGTAGAGCACATGCTCCGTCTGGAAACTTTCCCGACGTGCATTGCGGCAAATGACGTCGCAAGGACGTCATTTGCTTCAAAGTGAACGTGAATGGCGTCCAGCGCCATTCACGAATCACTTACGCAAACTACGTAAAAATTCAAATTTCGCGACGCGGGAACGACGGGTATACGTAAACCGCCGAACGCAAACGATGTAAACTGCGTACGCAGGGCTCGCGTAACGTTGTGAATCGGCGTTAGTATGCAATTTGCATACTATACGCTGAGCACAATGGGAACGCCACCTAGCGGCCATCGCAAGAATGCAGCCTAAGATATGCGGGCATAAGAGCCTTATGCCGCGCATATTTTAGGCTGCAGTCGGCGTAATGAGGTTCCTGAATCAGGAGCATTCGTTACGCCGGGGCAAGTAAGCAATTGCGCTGTGTAACTATGGTTACACAGGCGCAATTGCTTCTTGAATCCAGGCCAATAATAATAATTTTCTGCTCTAGCCGATCATTATCTAAATCAGGGGTTTCAAACTGGCGGCCCTCCAGCTGTTGCAAAACTACAAGTCCCATGAGGCCTTGCAAGGCTGACAGTGACAAGCATGACTTCCACGGGCAGAGGCATGCTGGGACTTGTAGTTCGGCAAACAGCTAGTGGGCCACCAGTTTGCGACCCCTGCTCTAAATCAATTGGAAGTTGTGGCTATTCGATTGTTTGCAAATTTGTTAGCGCTAATCGACTCGCACATTGATCATATAATAACGTTGCAACTTGTATAGTCGCCCTAAGGACTCGTTCGCCCTATCGGTAGGGGGGGGGGGCGGTAACACCCTGCAGTTTATTCATGGTTTTACAGCCTCCCAACTGTTCCCCTTTAGCACTACAGGCAGCATCATTTTTTATTTTTTTTAACCTATATTGTCAAAAAGTATTGGGACGCCGGCCTTTACATGCCCATGAACTTTAATGGCATCCCAGTCTTATAGGTAGATTCACAAAGAGTTAGGCTGGCTTATCAGTAGATAAGCCGACCTAACTCTGAATCTACGCCGGCGTTTGTTTAAGTGTATTCTCAAACAGAGATACGCTTAAACAAAGCTAAAATAGGACGGCTTGCGCCGTTCTATCTTAGCTTGCAATTTTTTGGATGGCCGATAGGTGGCGCTTCCATTGCGGCCGGCGTAGATTATGTAAATGAGCTTTTACGACGATTCCCGAACGTACGCGAGCCCGCCGCAGTCGATTAACGTCGTTTCCGTAAGGCCTTAGGTGGCCTAAAGTTATTCCACCTATGAAGTGGAATAACAATGTTAAGTATGGCCGCCATTCCCGCCGCGAGGTTCGAATTTTTTACGTCGTTTGCGCAAGTCGTCCGCGAATCGGGAGTTTACGTCATTTACGTACACGTCGAAATCAATAGGCCCGTACGGCATCCTTAGCCGCAATGCGCACTGGGAAATGTAGGCTCCCGGCACATGCGCAGTAGCAAAAAACGTCAAAAAACGTGAGGTCAAGCCTCATTTCCATACAACACGCCCCCCTCCAACCAATTTGAATTAGGCGCCCTTACGCCCGCTCGTTTGAGGCTACGCCGCCGTAGATTAGCAGGTAAGTAGATTGAAAATCACTGCTAGCCTAGCTAATTTACGGCGGTGTAGCCTAAACACACTAGGCTACGCCGCCCTAAAGTTATTCCAATCTACCTGAATCTACCTATTAGTCTGTAGGGTTCAATATTGAGTTGGCTCCGCCCTTTGCAGCTATAACAGCTTCAACTCTTCTGGGAAGGCTGTCCACAAGGTTTAGGAGTGTCTATGGGAATGTTTGACCATTCTTCCAGAAGTGCATTTGTGAGGTCAGGCACTGATGTTGGATGAGAAGCCCTGGCTTGCAGTCTCCCCTCTAATTCATCCCAAAGGCAGTGGCGGCCCGTACATACGGGGCACAGGGGAGCACCCTCCCCTAATCCATGCACTCGGACCCTATACTACATGCAGGGCGCCAGACGCATGGATTCCAATGGGCTTCTTTTTTCTAGAAGCACATGATTACAGCCTGAGGCTCTAATTGGCTTAAAAAAAGGGTGGGCTCGGGGCGCAGAGCACCGTGCCCTGAGCCCACCCCATTGTGTGACAATATCAAATTAATATTCGCTATTGTCTTCCTGACTCTCCTCCCGGCCAATCAGGAAGCGTGTCCTGAGGCCCACCACCCCATTGGCTGGGAGAAAAAAGCGGTCCAATTGGCCCCTTAGGAGGAGGAGGGAGGTGATGCACGGCGGAAGCCGCCGTGATGCCAAGGAGGATGAGATGCAGAGAAAGCCGCTGCCCGTGATCTACCGTATTTATCGCGGTATAACGCGCTCCCGCGTATACCGCGCACCCCTAAAGTTGCCCCGAATCCTGTGGAAAAAAAGTTTTTTTTGTACTTACAGTTTTGGTGTCTTGCACGGCGTCCATCGGCGGCCTCGTCGGGTCCGGCGTCCGTCTGCGGCTTCGGGTGTCCTCTTCGTCGGGTCCGGCGTCCGTCTGCGGCTTCGGGTGTCCTCTTCGTCGGGTCCGGCGTCCGTCTGCAGCTTCGGGTGTCCTCTTCGTCGGGGTTCGGCGTCCTCGCGTCCTCTCCGCTCGTTTACCGCGCCAAGTTTGAATACTGCGCCGACATATACCGAGCGCAGTACACTCGTGTATTGTCGGCAATGCTCGGCTACCCGCGCTGACGTCCTGTACGTCCAGGACATTAGCGTGGGAGGAGCCGAGACTGCCCGACAATACACGAGTGTACTGCACTCGGTATATGTCGGCGCAGTATTCAAACTCGGCGTGGGAAAGTGGGTATCGGCGTATACTGCGCACCCACGATTTTGCCCTGATTGCCCTAAATACGGTAGATGGAGTAAGTGTGAGGTTTGTGACGACCGACTGAGGGGGTTGCTGTGAGAGCGTTGTTTTGCCGCCCCCCCAAAAAAATATACCACCAACCGCCACTGCCCAAAGATGTTGAGATCAGGACTCTGTGCAGGCCAGTCAAGTTCCTCCACCCCAAACTCGCTCATCCATGTCTTTATGGACCTTGCTTTGTGCACTGGTGCGCAGTCATGTTGGAACAGGATTGGGCCGTCCCCAAACTGTTCCCACAAAGTTGGGAGCATGAAATTGTCCAAAATATCTTGAAAGAAGCTCCTGGTCCCTTTTTGCGGATAAGCTTAGCACGATTTTTAGAAGCACACTTTGTCGTGATTGCCATGAAATTCTGTTGTGTGACAATCACGGCAGAAAGGCAACACATCTAAAAATCCTTTCACCAGCCCTGCTGGGCACAAAAAATGCCTAGAACTGTTCATATGTATGAATTCTCATTACACCAGGTGTAGTGCACGTGTGCAAGATCACGTGTTTTCCCGTGCCGTACAACAACCAGCTGCCCTTTTGTAGATGTGTGTGGGTGCCATTACCGTATTTACTAGAGGAAAAAGCCGAAATTTTCAGCCCTTTTGTTAAGGCTCAAAATACCCCCATCGGCTTGTACTCGAGTCAGTGTACCTGAAATTATTGACAGGCTGCGCGAGCGTCCGTTGCTTAAAAGTCGCGGTTTCCCCCTGGTCACTTCCGTGATAGGCGTTTCCCAGCAGACGCAGTTCCGCCAATCACGGACGTTTTCTCATCCTCGGACTCAGTTTCCCAGCAGACACTTAGCTGGATTCAGAGACGCCGCTGCAACTTTAAGGCGGCAAAGCGTATCGTATTTACGCTACACCGCCTTAAGTCAGAGAGGCAAGTACTGTATTCACAAAGTACTTGCCTCCTAACTTACGGCGGCGTAGCGTAAATGGGGCTGGCGTAAGCGCGCCAAATTCAAATTAGGCTGAGGGGGCGTGTTTTATGTTAGTGGGGGGTGACCTGACGTGATTGACATTTTTTACGAACGGCGCATGCGCCGACCGTGTACATATCCCAGTGTGCATTGCTCCAAAGTATGCCACAAGAACGTATTGGTTTCGACGTGAACGTAAATTACGTCCAGCCCCATTCACGGACGACTTACACAAACAACGTACATTTTTCAAATTTCGACACGGGAACGACGGCCATACTTAACATTGACTAGTCCAGCTATTTGATGGAATTACTTTACGCCTGAAAACGCCTTACGTAAACGGCGTATCTTTACTGCGACGGGCGCACGTACGTTTGTGAATAGGCGTATCTAGTCATTTACATATTCGAACTCAACGATTCGAACATTACTGAGGACAGTAATGGGGCACTGTGGGGAGGAGCTGAGGACAGTAATGGGGCGCTGTGGGGAGGAGCTGAGGACAGTAATGGGGAGTTGTGGGGAGGAGCTGAGGACAGTAATGGGGTGTTGTGGGGAGGAGCTGAGGACAGTAATGGGGTGTTGTGGGGAGGAGCTGAGGACAGTAATGGGGAGTTGTGGGGAGGAGCTGAAGACAATAATGGGATGCTGTGGGGAGTAGCAGAGGATAGTAATTGGGTGCTGTGGGGAGGAGCTGAGGACAGTAATGGGGTGCTGTGGGGAGTAGCAGAGGATAGTAATTGGGCGCTGTGGGGAGGAGCTGAGGACAGTAATGGGGTTCTGTGGGGAGTAGCAGAGGATAGTAATTGGGCGCTGTGGGGAGGAGCTGAGGACAGTAATGGGGTGCTGTGGGGAGGAGCTGAGGACAGTAATGGGATGCTGTGGGGAGGAGCTGAGGACACTAATGGGGCACTGTGGGGAGGAGCTGAGGACAGTAATGGGGAGCTGTGGGGAGGAGCTGAAGACAATAATGGGGCGCTGTGGCGGAGGAGCTAAGGACAGTAATGAGGCGCTGTGGGGGTGGATCTGAAGACAGTAATGGGGAGTTGTGGGGAGGAGCTGAAGACAATAATGGGATGCTGTGGGGAGTAGCAGAGGACAGTAATGGGGCACTGTGGGGAGGAGCTGAGGACAGTAATGGGATGCTGTGGGGAGGAGCTGAGGACAGTAATGGGGCACTGTGGGGAGGAGCTGAGGACAGTAATGGGCACTGTGGGGAGGAGCTGAGGACAGTAATGGGGCGCTGTGGGGAGGAGCTGAGGACAGTAATGGGGCACTGTGGGGAGGAGCTGAGGACAGTAATGGGGCGCTGTGGGGAGGAGCTGAGGACAGTAATGGGGCGCTGTGGGGAGGAGCTGAGGACAGTAATGGGGCGCTGTGGGGAGGAGCTGAGGACAGTAGTGGGGTGCTGTGGGGAGGAGCTGAGGACAGCAATGGGGAACTGTGGGGGAAGAGCTAAAGACAGTAATGGGGCGTTGTGGGGAGGAGCTGAAGACAGTAATGGGGCGCTATGGGGAGGACAGTAATGGGGCACTATTGGGAGGAGAGGAGGACAGCAATGGGGCACTGTGGGGAGGAGCTGAGGACAGTAATGGGGTGCTGTGGGGAAGGAGCTGATGACAGTAATGGGACGCTTTGGGGAGGAGCTAAGGACAGTAATAGGGTGCTGTGGGGAGGAGCTGAGGACAGTAATGGGGTGCTGTGGGGAGGAGGTGAGGACAGTAATGGGGCACTGTGGGGAGGGAGGCTGAGGACAGTAATGGGGCACTGAGGACAGGAATGGGGCACTATGGGGAGGAGCTGAGGATAGTAATTAGGCGCTGTGGGGAGGAGCTGAGGACACTAATGGGGTGCTGAGGTAGGGAGGCTGAGGACAGTAATGGGGCGCTGAGGACAGTAATGGGGCGCTGAGGACAGTAATGGGGCACTGAGGGGGGCTGAGGACAGTAATAGGGGAGTAAGTACAGTAATTGTGGGGACTGAGGACATAAGTGAGGGTCACTGAGGACATTAATGGGGGGACTGATGACAGTAATGGGAGTCACTGAGGGCATTAATAAGGTTTATTTCATGCAAAAACTCTAACAATCATCTCAGGGTAATACAAGCTCACAACAACACTGCGGTACACACTGCAGGTGTGATGACATCACAGGCAGCTTTCCCTTACCTACGCGTTTCGTCTATGCAAAGGACATCCTCAGCAGACTCCCTGTGAGTTTTATGCTTAGAGGTTTTGCTCTTTTTTGTTTATTATAGTATTTTACTATTCCCTATAATAAAATAACATTCAGAAGAAAAATTAGCCTAAAGAACACTTGTTTTTGCCCAACTCACACAGAACAAATGTACATGCAAATTCCCGAGACGAATAGTTTTACTTTTTTTTTTTTCAATAAATAGGCCCCTCAGTGTTATGATTTACCCCCCCCCCCTTCACGACCAGGCCATTGCTTTGCGATATGGTACTGAGTTACTTTAACTGGTTGTGCGGTGGTGTCCCCAAATAAAATTGATGTCACATTTGTCCCACAAATAGAGCTTTCAGACCCGCTTCCCGATTGGCCGGGAGGAGGATCAGTGTTGCAACAGCGAAATTAGATTTGGGTTCCATACGCAATGCTCTGCTCCCCGAGACCATCCTATTTTGAAGCCTATTAGAGGCTCTGGCTCTAATCAGTGCTTCAAAACACCCCCCCCCCCCAGCAATAGGAATTCATGGATAGGAAGGGTGGTGGCATGGATGGGGCGGCATCCATGTGCCCACAATGGACCCTGGTTACAATACAATTTAATACAGGAGGAATTAAAGGGCCCTGATTGTTACAATCCAAAAAAAAAATTCTAATCAGTTTCAAATGGGAAAATATAAAAATCCTGGGTGAAACTGGGGTGAATCTTGTCTGAAAACACTTTTAACCACTTAAGCCCCGGACCAATATGCTGCTAAATGACCCAAGGGGTTTTTACAATTCGGCACTGCGTCGCTTTAACTGACAATTGCTCGGTCGTGCGTCGTAGCTCCCAAACAAAATTGGCGTCCTTTTTTCCCCACAAATAGAGCTTTCTTTTGGTGGTATTTGATCACCTCTGCGGTTTTTAGTTTTTGCGCTATAAACAAAAATAGAGCGACAATTTTGAAAAAAATGCAATATTTTTTACTTTTTGCTATAATAAATATCCCCCAAAAACATATATAAAAAAAATTTCCCTCAGTTTAGGCCGATACGTATTCTTCTACCTATTTTTGGTAAAAAAAATCGCAATAAGCGTTTATCGATTGGTTTGCGCAAAATTTATAGCGTTTACAAAATAGGGGATAGTTTTATTATTTTTTTTTTTTTTACTACTAATGGCGGCGATCAGCGATTTTTTTTCGTGACTGCGACATTATGGCGGACACTTCAGACAATTTTGACACATTTTTGGGACCATTGTCATTTTCACAGCAAAAAATGCATTTAAATTGCATTGTTTATTGTGAAAATGACAGTTGCAGTTTGGGAGTTAACCACAGGGGGCGCTGTAGGAGTTAGGGTTCACCTAGTGTGTGTTTACAACTGTAGGGGGGTGTGGCTGTAGGACTGACGTCATTGATCGAGTCTCCCTATAAAAGGGATCACTTGATCGATACGCCGCCACAGTGAAGCACGGGGAAGCCGTGTTTACATACGTCTCTCCCCGTTCTTCAGCTCCGGGGAGCGATCGCGAGGGGGCGTCTAGAAACGAATAGTCGCGCCCTCGTCCTGGATCGCTCCTGAAGCCACGGGAATCGCCGCATGTACGGGGGGGGGGTCCCGATCGGACCCCCGACTAGGGTTGCCACCTCATCCCTTTAAAAAGGAACACATCTGAATTACACAGGTTCTCTGGCTGATTAAGGTGGTAATTAAACTCACTTGGTGCCTTATCTGCATTAAATTAGCCTCAGAATCTGTGTAATTCAGATGTGTTCCTTTTTAAAGGGATGAGGTGGCAACCCTACCCCCGACCCAAGTCTAGGCAGGGACGTACAGGTACGCCAATGTGCCTGTCCGTGCCATTCTGCCGACGTATATGTACATGCGGCGGTCCGGAAGTAATTAACTGCTTCCCGCCCAGGCCATTGTAAAATGGCGGTGGGGCGGGAACCCTATTGTTTCTGGGAGGAAGTCAGGTGATGTCCTCCCAAGAACGCGACGTGCAATCTGTCACCGGCTGTGTACACCGGAACACTGGTCTGGCCCGCTGATGGTACCAAGTGATTGCTGTGCCCAATCACAGAAGATCACATGACAGCTGTAAACAATGAATGAGTTACTTTTACGTTATTCATTGCATACAATTGTGTTGCTAGCTGTGATTGGTCATGGTGATCACATGGTACAGACAAGGCCAATCACAGCCCACTTGTACCATGTGATTAGCTGTGGCCAAACACAGATAATCACAAAAATACACAGCATCTACGCACTGTCTTTCAGTAAAAAGTATTTGCTTATAGCGGTGAAATTCACTGCTTTTAGCAATCATGGTATGTAAAA